>NC_067482.1:97150503-97165503 GCF_947179515.1 Apodemus sylvaticus | reverse complement strand
GAAGTGAGCAGGTGTGGTCATTTAAACCATGTCTGCTTAGATTATAAAGCAGCATAAGAAAAGTTTGAAATGGACTGAAAAGATCTGCTAAACAGTTTTAAAATTTCATCCTAAATCCTATTTATTCAGTCAAGACCTGACCAAGTTGGCAGTGAAATATAGTAGTCTACCCAAACCTCTAAAGCCCTTGTAATTTTTTTAATTCTGTTTTCTGTAGAAGGTGAATAGGTGAGCTTAGGTAATCCTTGCCTCTGGACAAGCATGGAATTTTTTTTTTTTTTTGGTTCATGCTTAGTGCTAATAAGAAAGCTTAGCTTCCTGTCTCTTGATGAAAGGCAAGAGTCAAGTTATTTTATTAGTTTAATATAACATTAGAGAATTCTTAAGGACCATTTTGAGAAGCACTACATAAAACTTTGTATATTAAAATTTATTTAGTTTAATTAATGTCCAATACAAGCAAGCCCTTTTTTCTTCTGTTGAGGGAGATAAAGATTCAGACTTTGGGTTTTGTTTGGCTAGATAGAGAGAATTGTTCTGTTATAAAACTTTTTATGGAGTAAGAATCCAAATTATTTTGTTTGATTTTTTTCTTAAGGCTTATTTTGTGAGAATATAATAGACGTGTTTCTTAAGCACTGCTCATATATATTTTTTCAAGTGTCTGAATAAAACTGTTTCCTGTTGTAAAAGACACCCTTGGGTGGGTAATGACCTTAGAACCTACACTGACAGTCTCTCATGTTCTAACTCACTTTCACAAATCCATGGCACATGTTTGGCCTAAAGTAATGTCATTCTGTGACATTTGCGGCAAGACTAAAACAGGCCCCCGTGGTAGCCATTTTTATTTGATCCTTAAGATCCGAAGGCAGCTGAGAGAACAATTGTTTAAGGCTGGGGGAGCTTGATTTTCTTGTTCTCTGTGAAATGAAACTCCACTTTCCCTCCTTCACTTTAAAAGCAGAATCTGCTAGGGGGTTGTTGCTGTGTCGGAGCGGGAGCTGCGGGGGTGCCCCTGCAGATCACTTTAATTACTACAGCTAAGGAGGGTAAAATTAAAAGCAGCACCATTGGAGCACTGGAAGACAGCTCGCCTAGGTGTCGGTGAACTGTGAAATATAAAAATTGCATACCAATACATTTTTATGGAAAGGAAACAAGGAATTACATTACTTATTCTAGAAGAGTTTGTCCGTAACTCGTCAAGTTTTACTAGTGCCTCTCTCGGTAGCAGATCATAGACCATTTCAGTGCGATAAGGAAAACGGCAAGCCACAGCCTCAAGACAGACAAGGAAAGGCTGAATATGTTTTTAGCTTGTGTCCGAAGTTATTAGCTCTGACCCAGCTTGTGTGTGATAGTTTCCGTCTGAGGCATTGAAGTGCAGGCTCCTTGGCCTTGCCAGAAGACAGCAGCACTGCAGTCACCTCTCTCCTAGGGCTTTCTAATTCAAGATGGGGACCCAGGTTTTAAGAGAGTATAAACAAATTAGCTTGCATCACCTGTTTTCCTGATTATCAACAAAGGGGAACTTGAACTGATTTGTAAAGAACAAGAACTTTAATATCACAATAATAACAATGGGGTCTTAAGAAATACTAAGAGTAGAGATTATGTAAGATCATGGCTTTGAAATCTCAAGACTACACTAAATTTCTTTCTTTCTATGGCATTTGCAATGTGGATGATGTTAAACAGTGTATCTAAGCGATGTCCGGCCTCCATCAGTCAAGATGCCCGGAGCTTTCCCACAGCACTAAGCGGAGCAGAGACAGTACAAGCAGGGCATGAAAACTCGCTGGGAGTCAGTCTCCACAAAGGCTGTTGTATTCATGAGTAGGCAGGCCTCCCAAGCTAAGCGCCCATCCACACTACCTGTAGTACATCCGTTTTAGAAAGGCACGGTCAGCCTCCCAAGTCATTCTAACTTTGTAGAAAGAGCAAATGTCTTAGAAACAGTAGCTGTCAGCTTTGGGGGGTTTATACAGCGAGGTAAATGGCTTCCCTTTAGTGGTGGTGGCCCTCAAGAGTTTCCCAAGTAAACTGATGATTTACCTTGACAGCAGGTCAGTCCTTGTCTAATTTTGTATGAAGGGTAGTGTTGAAAGAAAGATAACAAAAACACATTTCTGTGCTTAGATGTAGGCATCATCAGAAATATTCCCAGCATACTTGAGCAACTGGCAATGAATGCTTTACTAAACTAACAGAGTGGTTATTGGCCCTGCTCTCTGGTCATGTTAGTTTTGGACATGAACAGTGAGCCATTTTTGGTAACTGCAGTCAAATTCTCAGATTTTGTTACAATCTATTGCTTAAATATTGCCAAACAAACTGACTGTGTGAAGTGCTAAGTACTGAACTCAGGTCCCATGGGAAGTAACCATTCAATAACCGAGTTATATCCCCGACTCCCATGACCTGACTTAATGGAGCCTACATACAATGAAATCGCTTTACTTAGAATGAATCTTTTCATAAAAAACTCAGGACTTCCCAATTAAGCTAAAATTGTTTTTGCATCCAGTTGCATACCTGCTACTTTTTCCTTGAGGACTTTTTGCGGGGATGGGGAGGCGCGGTGCGGGGGACTGACCTAGAGCATTTCCCTAGGAGACAGCAGCTCCACCACTGAGCTGCATTCCCATGACTTTTAACAGTTATCTTTTATTTTCCCAGTTGGTTCTTGCGGGTGAGAAAACAAACAATACAGATTTGCCATCCCACTGGCGAGCCGAGCTGCGGGCCCTGGCAGAATCGCCTCTGTGGTACAAGGACATGAGGAGAAAAGCAAATGAAGGCGATCTGATAGGGGACTAGAACCCTGTCAGTCAGGCTCAAGACTTTGCGCTGTGTCTATAAACTTTGTTTACTGTAGGGTTTTATGAGTTGTAACCTGCCCTTGCCGCCTGTTAATGAGACTAAATCTTGCTACTTGAGAATTGAATTACAGCACACCTCTGGGCTGATGGTTATAAACAGAGAGTCCCGTTAGGGCCGCATTCTGATTTGTTCATTTGCATTTTTCTATTGTGTGGAGAACAATGAGGGTAAATAAATACAAATAAACAATTTACATAGAAATTGCTAAAGCTGTGGTGACTCTTGTTCAGAGTTGGTCGCCTACCTTAGCCCACACTCTTAGTGAGCTCTCAGCCTACGTTTTGGAGGTTGTAGCTTGTGAGAAAGAAAATAGCTTCCAATTTGTACTGGGAAAGGCAGAATCATTTATTTTAAATCAGTTAAAATGACCAGACTGTTTCATCCTAGTGTGAATCGTCATATCCTAGCTCCATAAGAAGTTATTGTTCATGCAGTGAATTTGGCTTAAATCTTGTTGCCTTCGGCATATGAAATCATGGTTTTTGTTAATGGTCCCGCTCTCCTTAAAGTTGAAGGACGCAGGGTTAGGAAAGGCTGTGGCTTTGTTTTCTTTTCTCTTTTTCTTTTAATGGTTTTGTTTATTGGGGCGAGAAGGTTGCACGAATGCTGCAATGTGCTTGTGGAGGTCAGAGGGCAACATAGAAAGAGGAGCGTTCCATCTACCTTGCGGGTTCCAGCCTTCTGGCTCAAGTGTCTACCCACTGAGCCACCTCATCTGCCACTTGAGTCTGTTTTTGTATCATCGTAGACCAGGCTAGCATAGAATTTCCGTTAACGAGGCTGCCTTTAATTCCTGATTCTCTTGTGCCCATCCTCCATTCTGGGATTATAGATGTGAACTGTGGCATCTGTTTTTAACTTGACATTTTGGGGCATCAGATAATTTAATAGTTAAGAGGAAGGAAGGGCTGTGGAGTCAGACAGACATGGGTTGAATTATTGGATGTTTTGCTGTGCAGCGTTTGGACTTGAGGTCTGTTTTACTAGTTAAAAGGGGTAGGGTGTAAGAATGAAGTAAGAGGTATGAAGTACTTAGCACATGAAAGCTCAAGGAATATGGTAACTGTCATTAAAATGCCGCTGAACCTCATCTTCATTTCATGCTGCATATTCAGGGTCCGGAGAGACTGATAATGAGAGACAGTCTCTCTCTCTCTCTCTCTCTCTCTCTCTCTCTCTCTCTCTCTCTCTCTCTCTCTCTCATTTCCTCTGCCCTTCCTAGCACCTACATCTATGCTAACAGCATGTTCTCTGCACCAGGGCTTTGTTTGCATTATAGGAAATTAAAATAAAAAGATCAGCTCAGGCTGGAGAGTCTTGCTATATAATCCAAGCTTAGCTCAGATCCAGAATCCTCCTGCCTCTGCCTCCCAAGTGCTTCAGCTATAGCTGTAAGCATCCCCAAGTAGCTACATGCTGAGCTCTGAAGACTCCACTGTACCGATGTGTCTATTCCAACACACATCATCCCTGTGCCCTTCCTGTCTGCTTGGGAGAATGTTGCTCCAGCCCTTGTCAGCCCTGTGGTCTGGTTCACATTTCTCTGAGTCTCTCAACAATCTCTCCCCTTGAAGTGGCTAAGATAATATGTAATTGCATGGTTGTGGAGGTTGGTTTGGGTGCTGCCTTCTGGTTGTGTTGTTTATTCTGTTCCTCTGTCCCCTGTGTCTATGGAGAAAATGGAAATTATAAACACTTAGTGGATTCTCTTTAGCACTTGGGATAGAGCGTTTGTAAATAGTGCATACACAATATGCTTCGTATCAAAATGCAGAAGCTGCGAGGCTGCCCTAGTGCTATGCGGATGAGCCCACCTCTGCACTGGAGCTCTCTGAGCTTTGACTCACACACTCTTTATGAGTCTGTGTGCTGTGCTCACAGGTTGTGTGAGTTACGATACAGCGGCGTTCTGCCATCAGATTGGACTCCAGTTTTCATGTATTCGTGTGATTTCATTGATTCCATCCTTTGTACTCACTGTTGTTCTTGATAGTTGGAAGTGTGCCAGTTTGCCTACCAAGAACTTGAGAGTGCGCCCCTAGGCCTGCCTGACACACCTATTAATCCAGTCATTGATTTTGATGATGCCAAAACCTCTTGGGTTGTTTGTTTAGCTACCTCAAAAAAAAAAAAAAAGACTTTTAAAGTACCCAGATTTGAGTTGCACCTCTCTGATTTCTTCCCTGTCTACCAAGCCTGATTGTACCTATCAAATTTTCTGAATAACTTCTGACTTTGACAGTAATAGGTTGTTTTGTTTATTTGTTTTTGACATGGGTTTCTTTATTTAGCCCTGACTGGCCTTGAACTCACAGAAATCCCCCTGCCTCTGCCTTTGGAGTGCCTTTTCTTGAAAGCCTCTTTCATTTTGATTCTCATGAATATTCCATTGGTATTCCTGCTCTCTTCTTCTGCCACCCCCTCCCCCACACACACCCACACTCCCTCCCCCACACCCCCCAAACATGAGTACAGGTGTTCTCCACATTTCACTCCTCAGTGGCCTCCTTACTCCTCTTCAGGATTCCATGTATTCATCCTTCAACGCTGTGGCCCTGGCTTTACCTCACACCATAGCCTCAGACCAGCTTCCCAGCTCACCACCAAAACACACTCGACATCCCGTTGCCTCTTCAGACGTTGGCTTCTTATGGCTGGCTTCTGTTGGTTCCAATGTTTATTATAAGTCCATAGTTGCAGTTCCCATTCCATTTTACCTAAGTTATATTTTCCTTCTTCCGTCCACAGCTCTGACCAAAACTTGGGACAGAAATTGATTCTGTCTCAGATACGTTTCTTGCATCTCTTTTTTTCCTATTCCTTGTAGCACTTCCTCTTCCGGAATGTTCTTATTAGAACCTATAGGTTCGTTGGGCTGTTCATAAACCTGCTAATTCATGTCTTTCCAGTTCCTTGTGCTAACCTATATTTCACTGCTGCTAGATTAATGTCTCATTCTCCTAAACTTTAGAAAGCATGTATATAAAAACAAACAACATAAAAGAGTCAACATCCCAAGCCCCCGTTAGTGGTTCCTGCAGCTTTGGGGTGTGCGTCCCTCGGTCTGGCCTTCTGGGTGTTAGTGCTGTGCTGCGCTGTGCTTCCTCCTTGTCTCACTGTCAGCAATCGCCATAACCAGGTCGCTGTCATTTCCGCTCCTGCAGGTGCAACACAAAAGCCATGACACCTTTTGTCTACCTCGCCCCCAGCCAAAACTTCTTTCAAAAGTTATAATGACATAATACTTTAAAAAATATTTACATCTGTTTCTTAGTTTTGGGGTTTTTTTCCTTTTGGCCTTTTTTCCTATTGTTGTGTAAAACACTCAAATAAGAGCAACTCAAGGGAGAAAGGCTTTATTTTAGTTCACAGGTGGGAAAGTCCAGGCAACAGGAACGCAGAGTTTCTGGTTCCATGACAGCCTCAGGGCAAAGAAACCAACGCTGCTCTGCTCCTTTTCTTCACTCTGCAGTCCAGGGCCTCCCAGGGCATGGCTGGCACTGCCCAGTGGCTCTCTCTCCCAACCTCAGCTAATGCAGTCAAAATAGTCTCTCACAGGAATGCCCGAGGCTCAGCTCCCGGGTGGTTCTAGATGCTAACAAGCCAGACAGTCAATACCACCGGTGACTGTCACCCACACAGGGCAGAACAGTGGCCGAGGAGGAAGCAGGAGGTGCCACCCGTGAAGAGTGGGATGTCAGAGGAGGCTGAGTGGGTTAGGCTGGGTCTTGAAGAATTAGTAGATGTTAAATGACATGAGAGCCATGGTCCAGGAAAAGGAGATGATGTATTCTAAGCCACAGCTAGTCACTACTTGGTATGGACATGTTTTACCGAGGTTAGAAGATGTTAGGGAAGAGAGAACTACGAAGATACTGGTACCAGCCTATTTTTCAAGCTTGCCAAGGAATTTCCCATTGTATTCTCTCTCTCTCTCTCTCTCTCTCTCTCTCTCTCTGTGTGTGTGTGTGTGTGTGTGTGTGTGTGTGTGTGTGTGAGTGCTCATGTGCACACGTGCACAGAGGCCACAGAAGGCTTTAGATGTCTTCCTCTTTCATTCTCCACCTTGGAACCTGGACCTAGCAAGTGCCAGCAATCCCCCTGTCTCCATGCCCCCACAGTGCTTGGGGCTGCAGTTGTATGGGGAGATCACACCTGGCTTTTACATGGGTACTAGAATCAGATCACAAGTCCTCGTAGCAGCTCAGGGTTTTCTCCTAACTGCGGAGCCATCTCTTGAGGTCCTGCTCACAGCTCTCAAGAGCCCCTCTTAAGTAGTCAACAACTATCTACGTATTTGTTGCAGGTTTTAGTAATTTTTAAATCAAAACTTTATTAGACATCATTGGCTTTTTTTTTTCCTTATTGTGCCTCTGGAAGAAATGTGGCAAAAGAGGAATTCTGTTATTGTCAGCCTTTTTAAAGTTAGAACTGTTACCTGGCCTACTTTCTTCACTCTTATTCTATGGAAAAATACCATTCCTGTATTTGATCTAAGTTGGATTGCTATATTTTATAGTATCAAGGCATCTTTTAGACAGTGCTTTGTACCTTTATTAGAAAATAGTAAGTTAAATTTCATTCCTAAAAAATAAATTATTAATCACAATTCTATTGGGAATTTCTTCTCCAGGTCTGGTTTATTTTATTAATAATTTCTGCCTTTTCTTTAATAGTTTGAATTCCCAAACATTCTTTAATTTAAATTTGTGATGGACATTTCAATACAACGATTTGTAAATGTTTTAAGAACTGATTCTAAGATGTCTTTAAACGTGTGGTGCCCTGCAGCTGAAGCAGAGTGCCCTGTCTGTACCGTGGGCCGAGCACCATGCTGTAACCGTTACTATCACGATGATCAGATTGAAAATGAAATTGCATTTCTGTCAATTACTGAGTTGGCAACTGTTCAATATATCTTAGCAGCAAGATGAAGAGAGACGTCGGCAGCTGAGAGAGAGGGCTCGTCAGCTAATAGCAGAAGCTCGATGCGGAGTGAAGATGTCAGAACTTCCCAGCTATGGTGAAATGGCTGCAGAAAAGTTGAAAGAAAGGTCAAAGGCATCTGGAGGTGAGCTAAAGAATCTTGTAGCACATTCTACAGAAACCCAGACATCTTCAGCAGACCTCTTAGGACTTCTTATTGTTACTTCAAAATGTTACATAAGACCGTGAACTTTCTCGCCTATTGATGTGAGTGGTTTGTTTGTCTTAAGCCAAGGGAAGTATAGTCAATCAGAAGAGAAATGTTATTTTTTTCCAGGTCAACTTGTGCCTTAATTTTTAATGCAAGCGTCATTCTTCAGCTTGGACATAGGAGCATAAGCCTGTAATCCTGGCCGAGGCAGGGATGATTCAAACTGGAGGCTGGCCTTGGCTGTATGGCC
The DNA here is from genome assembly GCF_947179515.1 of Apodemus sylvaticus. NCBI lineage: Eukaryota > Metazoa > Chordata > Mammalia > Rodentia > Muridae > Apodemus > Apodemus sylvaticus. Next base: position 97,157,230 of record NC_067482.1, on the reverse strand, counting down.
AGACCCTGTTTCAAAAAGAAGACAAAAAGGGCAGGGGGCCCGGGAGAGGGGGTCCGGCCAGGGCAATCGAGTCCTTAGTGTCCAGACTGTAGGATTTGCTCTTGGTGAGCTCTGCCATGGGAAACATGCTCTGGATTGTACTGGGGATGGAACCTGGGCTCTTGCGTGCTCGTGCCAAGCATGCATGTTGCCCTTAAGCTTCCACAGCGCCAGGACTTTCCCCTTCAGTGAGATCTTGTAAGGGATATGTTTTGTGCTGGCGCGATGGCTCAGCTAGTGAAAGCCCTCTCCACCGTGCCTGCTCACCCAAATCCAGCCCTTCCGTGCACATAGAGAGTTTAAGGAAAGAGTCAAGTTTTACACTTTGGCCTGTGACTTCCACATGTGGGCTATGACACAATCATCTCCCTACACATACACCCATGCACACACACACAAAAGGTGACAAGTGTGGTGGTATATACTTGTAACGCCAGCACCAGGCCTGGGCCACCTGAGACTCCTTCTGTCCCCATGTAAGAGTCATGGCTGTTCCTCGGCAGTTCCTTTAGGTCGATTCCATTGTCCTGACTCTGAGACAGTCATCTTCAGTATTTGCGGATTGCTCTGATCTCAGTGTTGAGACAAGGACCCTATCAATAAAGCATTTTAGTTTTGCCTCGCAGCACTCAGTTTGATCATCTTTGATTTGAAACTGCACTTTTATTAGGAGTACATTCAAGAGGCCTGTGAGCTTTTTATTTCAAAGCGAATTCAAAGCTATGCAATCTATTTACCTAATAAAATGATGTAACCAAAGTGTCAGGTACTTGTCCTCAGTTAACCTTAGAACATTATTACCTTCAAGATTAGGTAAATGAGGGACTTACATAAAACCCTAGAGAGCTGGAGCTAAGGAAGAGTCTTGCCAGTTCAGTAGGTACGTTTCTGCAAAGTAAACTGGAATGTATTGCTATGATTTTTTAATTGGTTCCTTGTAGTAAAAGCACACTGATATTAGATAGCAGTGACAGGGAGACTAAGAAAGAGTTGTAGTTAATGGCACAGGATACATTGGCTGCCCGTACAGCTGGTACTATCTTTGTGGTACAGCCCAAGTTGAGGGCTTCAGATGTAGTTCAGTGGTCAAGGACTTGTTTAGTACCAAACAGGCCCTAGGTTCAGTCATTGTAACTAACACACACAGGCACACACATGTGGATAAATAAATTGTTGAATGCTATCAACTCTCCCCTCAGATGAGAAATGTTAAAAAGTAGAAAATACAACCTCACTTGGCAGTGCTATATCAAGATTAGGCTAGACCATGAAACCTTTTCAGGGTTGCAGCCCGTGAGGGGCGCTCTTTCTACAGTCAGGGAAGGCAAAGACCTGGACTTGCCACAGTGAGCAGAGGGAATGGAAGGGAAGGGAAGGCTGGTGCTGCTCCCTCCTGTCTGATCTTCTCCATGTGTGTGAAGGGCATGGCTGAACAATAGTACTTGCCTGCCTGCCTGCCTGGCTGGTTCCATGTAACATCCTGATCCCATTTCATCCACAGATGAAATCTGTGGCTCTGTGCTGTTCTGTTGACTGTATGAAGATTTATCAATTCATGGGTGGACGCCCTGACCCTGTAACTTGGTGATTTATGAACATTACTGCAAAAACACGCAAGGGCCAGCAATAAACAGAAAGTATTACGACTGACCTGGCAGGTGAATGGGCCTGTTCTCTGTCCTAAGCAGTGAGTTTTGGTCTATGTCCATGACGGAGCCGATATAAGCCTGTCTTCCCGCACCTCCATGTCCTGCACTGATTGCAAGTGTGAGCTGTGAGTTGGAAAGACCTCTAGGGAAAGGTAGAGTTGTGAGAGTCTTCCTGAAGTTCAAACACTCATACATGTCCAGCATGTGCACCTACCTGTCCAGCAACTCCACCGTTTGTCCAAGCCAACAGTCAGCAAACTCCTTAATGTGGCCAGAGTAAATACCGCCTGGTCTCTACCACAGCCGCTGATGTCTCCACGTTCTGCTGCGTAGCTGATGCTCATTTCTCCTGCGCACAGAGCATCCTGTGCTCTCTCACGTAGGCAGTGGGTCTCTTCCATTGGTTCTGCCATGCTCACCTGCTAGATTTCCCATGGTTAGCCACGAAGACAACTATATTGATTGATGTGTGTGAGGATACATAGATATAGATGTAATGTCTTTCAATACACACATGCATGTGTGTGCACATACACATAAACATGTACTTGACTTCTATTAGATGCATTAAAGTTTCCCACCTGTTAGGAAGTATGTTGTAACTGCTGAAAAGAATTAAAAGTTCATTTCAAAACCAGTTAGTGACTGGAAAGTAAAATCTCATTCATAGGATAAGCTGATAGATCAGTTTTTATGTTTGTCATCATTTTGTGTCTGTCTAACAATAGGAATATAAACACTGAGTTAATCCGTCTAGATTATTGGCGAGTGGTAATATCAATGGAGGTCATTTTTTTCCTGGAGAGAACACACCTGGCACCTGTTTAGCATGACACAGAACTTGGCAGCTCCCGAGTACCAATACACCACCGCATTTCCGTTCTTTGCCACTTTCCACAGCAAAACCATTGTCTAAGGTTGAGTGAACTGAGTTCCTCACCAAATGCCTTCCCCATACCCTAGTATCCAATCAGGTTTGGGTCCTGTTTTAGCTCCTCTACGTTAGACTCTCTTCTGCTTCTTCAGGTCATAGAAGTCCCAGCACCGAGACTTCCCAGCTGCAGCTTCTCTAGTCTCTACGACTCCCAACAACGAGTCAGCATTGGCACAGTGATGTCACTGCCCACAGAGCATGCTCTGATCAGTCAGTGCAGTGCTTCTGTCTCTCAGAGAAGGATACGAACATATACTCAAGAACCACACTTAGGAGGCATATTGACGCTGTCTAATATGTAAAGGACCTAAGGTGTCACCATTGTTGCCTGTGAACCACACCCCCTTCACAATTAGTTACAAGCAGATATTTTGGCTAAAATCTACATACTCTTGGGAAGCACTGTGATCATGTTAGTGCACTGATGTCCCTCCAGTCCCACCAACTAGCATTTAAGCTGCCCCGGGGCTCTCTCCAGATCTTCCCTTAGGCCTCCCCTTCTGTTGTTTCCCTTTACGTTACTCCTGAGCAGTCTGGACTCAGCAGCGTTCTCTGAACACAACCTACTCTTCTAGGTTTCCTGCCTGTGATGGCCTCCTCTCAGTGACCTAACTTAAATTTAGTACTTCCAAGAAAGAAATCCTGGTGTCACTGGCAAAGAGAGAAATCGTTTATCCTTAAATTGCTCTGTACCATATTTTTACCACATAACGCACATCCTAGATGGGAATTATAATGGCCACTGATATGGTCAGTTTTGTTTGTGAGGAATGAATGTTTCATTTTGTACTTTGGCTCTAGATTAATTGTGGTTAGTAATAATCAATGGCAGCTGATTGACAGCAGCCAAGTGTAGCTAGCCGTCCTGAGACATTAATAGTTAATGTCTCTGGCACAGATTACCACAGAAGTGTTTGACTACTTTTTTAGCACTTGGGAGTATTTGCTAATTCATTTGTTAAGCTACAGAATTATGTGGAGAAGTTTTGGGACGGGGAACGAGCAAAATATCTGTGCTGGGTGTAGTTGCTGAGGAGTGGCTGTCAGCTGATGGGGCTGGTGATGTGTTTGTATGGGTATATGCTTGAAATTCTGCTCCAAGAGCAGCAGCAATGTCTGTATCTGCCTTTCCCCTGCACCCGGAGGAGGCTCTTCCCAGCCCGCTTTCTTTGTTTTCTTCTTCTAACTGCCTCATACAGTAGATGGGAGCCTGTTTAATGTTAACTGTCATTAGCAGTTTTGGTGGCTACTTGGGAAGCCCAAAACAAACAGGATGCACTTATACAACCATATCTAATAAAAGATAAAAAGGAAACTCAGAGTTTCAGAGGTCTTTCAGTAAGTCAACTTTATTTCACTATATTTTTGTATTAGTGATTATTAGTAGATTATACAGTAAAACACAAGGACTTAATGAGCTCAGTGATTCAGAGTCAGTGGGTTGCAAATTGTCCAAACCTCTGCATCAGCTTTGATGTGATAATTGAGCTTTGCCATAAGAATGTAAAATATAACTGTCGATCCGCTGGTGGAAAAGGCACTTATGACCGAGTTCCTGGCTGGCTTCATCCCTCCAGACATAAGAGTAACTGTCATTGAAATACTCGTTTTTCTTCTTTGGAACTGACAAAGGGTATAAAATATGAATGATATACTAACATTATTGCTACATGTTCTTACAGATGAAAATGATAATATTGAGATAGATACTAACGAGGAGATTCCTGAAGGCTTTGTTGTAGGAGGTGGAGATGAACTTACTAATATAGAAAGTGACCTTGATACTCCCGGTAATTTCAAATTATAAATGTTTTGTGTCCTATTGCATGGCAAACGTTATTTTTACGTTGTCAATAAGAATTTATTTTTATACTCTTTTTACATCTTATGCCCTCACTAACGATTTAGTCAACTCCAACTTCCATAAATGTTCATGTTATTTTGTTTTCATTTGAATGTTCAAATAGCTTAACACTGGTATAGTAAATTATGACATAAGTTCTTTTATTACTAGAAATCAGTTTCAGTTCATAGGCATTCTATGGGGGCCTCCTCACTGCTTCAGTGATTTGATATGCTACTGTATATACTACGTGTGGAATAACTGTGGAGCAATTCAGATCAGATCTAAATCCATAGGCCAGATCACTTATTTAGAATTACTAATGACAGTACTGGGTATATTGGTGCATAAGGCTGAGACAGGAGGATAGAGTAGGTTCCAGGCCAGCCTGAACTATATAGTAATTTTGAGATCTTCCTCTAGTCTTACTTAGTTGTTTTGAAGTGTTCTTGCTTGTGTTCAATATTATTACTGTTTTACATAGGCGGAACAATTGGTTAGAGTAGGGCACTCTGAAAACTCCTGGTATAGACTACAATTAGATGAAGGTCACACCTTCTGTCATGTCAGTTTGTCACACTGCAACTCATCTTTTAAAATATAAGCATGCTTTTGGTGTGCATTCTGTGTGCCTCGCCTCCGTAGTGGCAGCAGGCAGCCGTGCGGAATCTCATATACCTGAGTGCTCCAGTAACGGTTCTCGGGGTGAGTGCTCAGGGCAGTGAGAACTCTGGGTAAGGAGGGGTGTGGCCACGCCCCGTGCAGTCTGACCTGCCTTGTCTCCCCCAAGTCCAGCTGCTGCTTCTGAGAACAACTGTCTAGGGTCCTCTTCACCACAGCAGCAGTTGAGAGAACTCATGGCCTTTTGTCAACACCTCTCTCAGGACTTCGTATTAAGATATTCTAGTCAAGAAAATCCTAATATTTAGGGAAAGCATTTTAAATGGTTACCTCAAAACTGAAACCACATTTTAGTTCGTTTTTAATAAACCTTTTTTATTTTGATTTTTTTTTTTTTATGTTTACAGGTGCGCCTCTTCCAGGTACGTCTGTGCACCAAATATGTGCCTAGTGCTCTTGGAGGCCGGAAGGAGGCATCAGATCCCCCGGAATTGCAATTGCATCCAGTTTTGTGCCTCCGTGTGGGTGCTTGGAATCGAACCTGGGTTTTCGGAAGAGCAGCCAGTGTTCTTAACTGCTGAGCCATGTCTCCAGCTTCTAGTTCTTTCTTAAAGACAGTAGAATTTACTTCAGTTTCTCTTTATGAAAATTTGTGTTGCCGTCTGTTGTCCTTCCTTTACGGTTGCTCCAAATTCTTCCTTAGAGATTGAGCAAGGGAAGAGAGGAGAGAGGAAAGAGAATGCTTAACATCATCCCTTTACTGTTGAGGACGCGAAGATAGGCTTCTGATTATGGAATTACAAAATCTGTAAAATAAGCAGTGTGTATGTTCTTACTTAAAATAGATTGGAAAGATAGGAAAATTAGCCATTTCTTGGGTAACATGGAGAAATTAGTTGTTACAACTTTTGTAGGATATTTTTTTTAAAATAAACTCATTTTAATCCTGGCTAACTTGACTCTTGTACCTGAGGGAAAAAATAATAAATTCTCTCAGAGATGGAGAGGTGGTTTATTCGGGAACGTGCTTGCAATGCAAGCACGAGTCTCTTAAGTTCAGATCTTTAACGCCCAGGTAAAAAAGCTCCTTTCTGTAACCCCAGCCCTGAAGTCAGGAGACAGGCAGGTCACTGGAGCTTGCCAGCCAGTCAGGCTCGGCCAGAAGAAGAATGCCAGGTTGACTGACCGTGAGAGCCAGCCTCAAAAATATAAAGCATCCAGTATTAGTATCTGACACATGCGTACATGTACATACACACAAGCAAACCCACACATGTACAGACACATACACATAAATAATAATAAGTAAACAATAAAAAGTAAAAATGAAGAGACTTCGCTGCTGCAGAGGGCAGCACGGCCCCACCTCCGCTTTGGTGTGGATGTTTTGCTTCATTTGAGGTAGATTCTCACCATGATTCAGGCTGCTCTGGAACTCACCGTGATAGCCAGGTCTGTCCTGGAGCTGGGAATCCTCCTGTGTCAGCCTCCCAGCTGCTGGGTTACCAACTTCCCCACATCAGTGCAGCCCTTCAGCATGCGCGTAAGTGTAGACAAGCTCACGCAGACATGGGCTTCCCAATCCACAGCTGTGGGTTATGATTATAAAAAATAGAAGTGTAGACTGAAATCTGGAGGCAC
>NC_067482.1:95873003-96015503 GCF_947179515.1 Apodemus sylvaticus | reverse complement strand
CAACTCTGCCTCTGATACAGAGCTGCTTTGGATCACAGATACCACATTCAGTTTCCTATTCTTTCCACTGGGGGTGCCCAAGGAGCAGGGGTTGCAAAACTCTGCAGAGCTTGACAGTGTCCACACCTGCCATAGACCAGACATGTTCAGAGTGCATCTGGGATACCCAGTGGTGAGGAGGAAGATGGGTGGGTGCCCAGTGGTGAGGATGCCCACACTGTGTCTCAGATGGGAAGACACTGTAGATGTTTGGACTGACTGGGAACCAAAATGAGGCTTTCATGGTCACTTTGCAGAATGGGATGGGGGCTCCTCACCTGGTAGTGGCTAGATTGTCCCATAGCAGGGTCACCTGCCATGCCCAATAAAGACCCACTTCTCCCCAACACCAGTTAGGAGGAAAGTTGGTGAGCAGCAGCTGGTTTCTCTCTGAGCCCGTCACTCCTGTGCACCACCCCCAGGCTGCTTTTTCAACAGCACCTTGATTCAAGAGAGCATTTCTTAGGAAGTGCAGCACTGTATTACCTCCTTAGCCACACCTCCAGAGGCTCTCCTTTCCTGCTCACAGCTCAAGGGGCCTCTGCCCACTGCTTCTGCCAGGCTGGCACAGCCAAGGGCAGAGTGGTAGCTCTTGGTCAAGGAACCCAGCAGGAGCCAGAGCAGAAAAGGTGGCAAAGATGACCCAGTGCTCCAGTTGTCCCCAGATGAAAACTGGATGCTGTATGTGATTCCCTCAGTACTGGGCTTTGAACATCAAGGTCGAAGCTGGGTATTGTCAGGGAAAAAGGGAGGTGCATTGTGGGTTTTAAGTGCTGGGCCCGTGGCAGTTATGTTTCAGATGATCTAATCACTGTCTAGATCTGCAGCTGGACAGTGTGTGCGCTGCAGGAAACATCCGTCCCCTGACACCTCTATTGTTTTCTCCTCCTTTGGGCCTTTATCAGCTGTTGTTTGAATGGTGATCTTTCTGAGTTGGCTCTGGTTTTCCTGCTACCCTCTCAAAGGCTTCAAAAGATTGGCCCTTAAAACCACAGCCCTGTTCCTGCAGCCTAGCCCTGCTCCTGATTCGGATGGGCCCAAGAAATGTAAATCATCTTCGGGGAAAGTATCCTTTGCACCATGCAAATGAGCAAGCGAGCACCTGCTGCTGCGTGCAGAGGCTCCGAGCCAAGCTGCCTTTGCCAAAGAAAGGAGAGAGAAGAGGACAGCATTATGTGCTAAGCTCTGTACAGTGCTTGCAGGGGAACACATGTAGTTCTCAAAAATATTGTATGAAATAAGCTGTCATTGTGCTTCATAAGAGGAGATGGACACCTCAGTAACATGGTCTTTCATTTGCCTTACAGGGTTGCAGCTAGGTTCTAAAACTCTACACACAGGTGGCTAAAGCTAGCTGTCTGTCGGTGGGTTTGCTCTGAAATGGAGGGGTGGGGCCAGGGAGAGACCGTGACAACTGAGCCTGGAAAACGGGCGTTTTTGAAAGGTGCCAGCTCTCAGCTTCTGGAGGTAGGTACTGGCTCTCGCTTTGACAAGGGTTCTGCTTGGCTGGAGGACACCAGCCCTAGTGTGGGCTTCCTGCTGCTGTGTGAGCTGTGAAGACACTGAGGGGATTCCACGATGTACCGGGCACTAAGCCAAGGCAAGCCGCTTCTGGAGTCCAGCGAGCAAGCCTGGCACAGAGAGATGTCAAAGCCCTTCAGTGTCCAGGGCTCTGGGCTTTGTATAGGAACTTTATCTAATAGATTAAGATGTGTTGCAGCTATCTCGAGTGCGTTGATGAATATTTAGAATTAAGGAAAGAAAGGAGGCAAAGCCCCACCAGGGTCCCTTAATACACCCTGTGTGGACCAAAGAGTGACACCATGCTGCTGCTCCAACCGTGCTCTCTCTCCGTGCTGCCCGAGCTCTCTGAAGCTCCATTCAGATCCGTGCTCCTCTGCAGCCCCCTGGTCGCTTTCCTTTCAGGCCGGCTGTGCTACTCAGGGACCATGGATGACCACAGCCCATGCTGCTGCCCGTGGTCAGCCCCTCAGAGGCTATTCTGAACTCACTGAAGGGAGTTGTCAGCCTTCCTCTGCTCATGGGACAGAGCCCCTTATCCCGAAAGGCTTGAGAACAGCCTGGGAGACCAGGACGTTGACGCTGACCTCTAAACCGTCAAAGAGGTGGGCAAGGGCACTCCCAGGAAACAATATGACAAACTAGATCCTGTCCAAATGTGAGGGGGATTCCTTGACTGTCATGTTGTCGGGAAGCACATAGGTCACAGGAGACCCACTGCCACTGGTACCCTGGAAGGACACCCTGTAGCAGTGAGAATCCTGTCCACACCATGGATACCCAAAGCTTTGACCTGTGCTTAGTCTAATATGAGAAACTCTCCAAATAAACATCTCTTCATCTTTCCAGTGACATAATCTCCAGGGATCCTTGAAAACAACACTGTCCCTGGCAGTGTGGAGAGCAATCTGCTGACCAAACCTTCCTAACAGGAAGCCAAGGTCCCAGGCTTTCAGAGGTTCCAGGAACCTCTCCAAGTTTCAAGAAAGAAGGGCATCCCAAAGTCTCCCTGCCTGGACCTGAGAATGATTCAGAATGATTCTCTCCCCCCCCCCCTTCTCTCTCTCTTTCTCTTTCTCTTTCTCGTTCTCCGTGCTCCAGAGCAGGACACACCCTTCCTCCTTTGGGCACACCCTTTCTCCCTTGTGTGGCTTGGACAGTAAGGACAACAGACAGGAGTGCCTGGAAAGATGAGCAAAATCACAGTGGTGGTTACAGAACATGTTGTGAGTCCATGTGTTGTCTTTTTAGGGATTTCCAGAAAGGAGTGGAAGATGGTTCAGAGAACTCGCGAGGTGCTGATGTGCAGCAAAGTCCCCTCCCCTTTGAGACATCTGTGAGCTTGTGCTCATTTTTTCTGGGTTTGTGACTTACAAATTCACTTAAGTGACATTGCAAGGCTTTTTTTTTTCCTTTTCGCTCCAGATATATTTATACAAGAACTGAGACCAACCGATGTTTCAAGTCTGACTAACTTCTAGGATCAACAACGACTTCTTCACTCATCTTTGAAAACTTCTGGAATGTTTGGCGAGCAGTTGCACAGCTGTGTGACCACTGTCCACAGCAGGACAGATTATCCTCCTCAACCTGAAAAGTCTTTCCTTCCCCTCAAGATACACTGGGCCCAGACAGCTGCTGTTCTGATGCATGGAGCTACCACTGCAGTCTTTAGAACCTCACACAAATGAACTCTTCAGCAGCTGGCTTCTTGTACCGAGGATGCTTCTTAGGTCCACCACTGTGGTAGCTCATGTTCTCACTGAGGTTACCCTTTTTATATTCCTCCCTATGAATGACTGTGGCTTACCTGCTTTCTCATCGGTGAGCTTTAGGCTGCTTCCATTTTCTTTCATTTTAAATTGATCTTAAGGTAGCTGGGAGCCATGTTGTTGTTAATGGTAGGAACCCTCACACATACACACACACACACACTGCACTTCTGTTTTATTAACATCTTGAAGTTTCTATGAAATAGAATCCATTGCTACAGAGTATTCTGACAGCTGGGCTCTCTGTCCTTGCTGGAAAGAGGTGACTGGCTTTTTAAGGGGTAGGATCCTTGTTTGGTGTGGCACCCCTGCTCGGGAGGGGCAGCTAGAGCAAGCCAGAGTCCAGAGAACAAAACTGGCACAGCCACCTGATGGCTGACTGCCAAATCCACCTTTCCAGATATGCCTCTTCAGCAGGCTCTGGTGAGTAACTCCACTCCTGGAACAATGGCTGTCTGTGTAAAAGGCCAGAATATGAACATGCCTGACATGTTCACAACTGATGAGTCAGCTGGAGTCGAGTGGGGACCTCAGCAGGAGATTAGGTCAGACACATGGAGACCTAAACAAAACCAAACAGTGAGAGTGTCTCCAGTTGACCAGAGAGTATGACGGAGCTCCCATAGGAAGAAGATGAGGAGGAACTGTCATCAACCGGTCCAGCATGAAGAACAGGACACGATAAGAAATACAGCCACTTGGCGTTAGATTCTCAAATCGAGACCCTCTCTCTTCCTTCTGACCCCCCCTCACACTTTTTGCACTAGTATGTCGTAAAGCTGGGTCCACTAACCCAGCCATCTGGAGAGACACAGTAACTGCCCACAGCACCAGCCACAGTCCCACTCTCCTTCTTGTGATATCATCCAATTTCCCAGGAAGTTTGTGTCTTCTGCTCTGGGCTGCCTGTAACCGGGTGTCAAGCAAACATGTGGGGCATAGGTGACTTTGAATTCGGGGTACTCTATCCTGATTGGCCCTTTCCCTCACCTGATTACATTCCATCTTTGTGTTTCACTAATGCACTGTGATCCACATCTAATCCTTTATGGAATGAGGTGGGGTAAGAACAAACAGATAAGTCATTAAGCTGACCTCAGAGTGAAATTGAAACAACCTACAGTCTTCTGTACTCCCACCCAGCAGGGGCGGTGGAGACAATGGTCTCTTCTTCCTGCAGAAGGGCAGGAAAGCAAGAGTGCAGAGTTGCCCTGGGGTGGCATTCTTCAGTCTTCTCATGAGTACTTCAGATATTCATTCATTCACTGTAAGCTTTAGATTTTTCAAAACCTACTTCAGTCAGGGTCCTTAAATGCTTTAACTTCTTTTCTAGCCCACCACCCAGCAGAGGTAGTGGAAAGGACAGGTTAGTAGGGCAAAGGGCAATGTGGACCTGTTTAGAATTTGTCTTTGGGGTGATTCCAGCCTTTGTCATCAGGATATCAGCAGTTCAGTTCACAGAAATCATCAGCACTAGCTTCAGCCACCTGCAAACACCAGCCATGGCAGTTTGGTCCAGTAGAAACCACAAGACTCTGCCAGTTGACCCAAGGTCTGAGGAAGTGGCAAGAGGCTGCTGGAGTATCACAAGAAGTTCTTCGGTGCATTTCTCTCTACAAAGTCATGACAAACAATAATTAATAAGGAAGGCAAGGCGAACCAACGCCACATAGAATCGTCCACTGCCTGTTGGGTTATACTTACAACCTTTTGAAACATCACATGTCCTCTCAGTGTCTACTCCAGAAAAATGTTACATGCCCTTTTCCCAGGCAGCTTCCAGTAAAGCACATGTCTCTTCTCAGCAAAAACGTCCTCTCAAGTATCTGGTTCAGCAAAATATACTCTCGTAAGACAGTTTCCAGGAAAACATCACATGACATAACTGAGTTTCCAAAGAAACTCAAAATTTCCACTTCAATTCATTCATTCATTCAGACTCAACAACCATACATTGAGCACATGCTATCTGTTAGGAGCTGGATGACCTAGGCAAGAGCCCTCCTCTCAATGAGTTGACACCATGGTGGTGGTGTTGGGGTAGAATGAAGAACAGCCATCACACAGGTAAAGCCACACGATTTCAGATAAAGCAAATAAATGAGTTGAAAAGGACTGATGGGATGTAATCATCAGGAAACAGAAGCTCAAAGCTTTACCCTCAAACAGGTGTGTGAAGAAACGAAGGCCAACTCCATAGCTTGGTCTGAGCAGCTGGGTCAAAATTTCATTTGACTGAAGTGAAGAGACCAAGGGAGGTGCAGCTCTGGGGACAAGCGGGACACACACCAGGAGTGAGGTATGTCCTCCCAGCATGCTGTGTTTCAGCTGACCATCAGGCACCCAGGCAGCTCAGCCTAGCAGAGATAGATATAAGATCCTGGAGCTCTGTCAAGAAGGGGCTGGGTATATAATTTGGGGTCCTTTGCACTGAGATGGCTGGTTGCCATGAAACAGAATGTCATCTTTCCTCTCTCTTCTGGAACTCCACTTTTCCAGAGGAGGTGTGAGCAGATATTTATTCCAGACAGGACAGCATTCACAGAGCAAGGAAAAGTGCCACCCATGTCCAGCTTGGTGGACAGTAAGTTAACAGGGGTTGCTTCCTGGAGTACAGTGAGGGGTTCCTACAAAGGAAAAGGTAAGAGAGTCCTCCTACAGGGGAATAGGTCAGAGGTTTCTACAGGGAAGCAGGTGAGAGGTTCCTACAAGAAAGCAGGTGAGGGGTTCCAACAGAAAATGGGTTAGATTTTCCTACCCGAGTGTGGGGAAAGGGTTCCTACAGGAACATGGGGGAGGGGTCCCTACAGGAGCATGAGGGAGGGTTCCTACAGAAGCATGGGGGAGGGGTTCCTACAGGAGGATGGGGAGGGGTTCCTACAGGAGGATGGGGAGGGGTTCCTACAGGAGCATGAAGGGGGGGTTCCTACAGAAGCATGGGGGAGGGGTTCCTACAGGAGGATGGGGAGGGGTTCCTACAGGAGCATGAGGGAGGGTTCCTACAGGAGCATGGGGGAGGGGTCCTTACAGGAGGATGGGGGAGGGGTTCCTACAGGAGCATGAGGGAGAGTTCCTACAGAAGCATAGGCGAGGGGTTCCTACAGGAGGATGGGGGAAGGGTTCCTATAGGAACATGAAGGAGGGGTTCTTACAGAGCATGAGGGAGTGATTCCTACAGAAGCATGGGGGAGAGGTTCCTATAGGAGCATGAGGGAGGGTTTCCTACAGGAACATGGGGGAGGGTTCCTACAGAATGGGGGAGGGGAGCACACATGAGAAGTATCCTGGTTAATTTTTATTATCAACTTGACACAGCCTAGTGTCACCTGTAACAGGGAAAATTAGATGAAAATTTTGCCAGATCAGACTGGTCTGTCACCTTGCTAATGAGAAACTGTAATGATTAATGATTGATAACTGATGTGGGAACACAGCCCGCTGTGGGCAGCCCTATCCCTAGGCAGCTGCTGGACTGTATAGTAAAGCTAGCTGTGCATAAGCCAGCGAGCAATTCATTAAGCAGTGTTTCTCCATGACTTCTGCTTGTCACCCTCACCTTTTCCTCCAGACCCCCAAACCAGCATAATCACTTTTACCACCACCATCACCATAGCTGCTACACCACCATCATAGCTGCTACTCCATCACTATAGTTACCACACCGCCATCACTATAGTTACTGCACCACCATCACTATAGTTACTGCACCACCATCACTATAGTTACTACACCATCACCATAGCTGCTACATCATCACTATAGCGACCACACCACCATCATTATAGTTATCACACCACCATCACTATAGTTACTACACCATCACCATAGCTGCTATTCCATCACTATAGTTACCACACCACCATCACTATAGTTACTGCACCACCATCACTATAGTTACTGCACCACCATCACTATAGCCACCACACCATCACTATAGCTACCCTCAGTATCCCCACTACAGCCATGACTGCCCCCATCACCTGTTTTCACCACTCTCACCTCTACTACCACTCCCACCACCAACTCCATGTTACCACCATTACTCTTACCCAGGACTATCTATCTCATGGTGCCGTAAAGCATCCATGCTAATTCTAGTATTCAACGTCCACTCAATGCCTATTTTACATCAGATATCGTCCTTTCTACTGCCTGTGTACTTGCTCAGGAAAAACTCATAGCAGCTCTTAGTGGGAGAGGGAAGGACCATTATTACCACAACCACCTCACTTGTCATTAATGAGACTAAGGCATAGAGTAAAGTGAACAATTAGCTTAAGGTTCACTACTTTGCAGGTGATAGAGCCAGGATGCAAAGCCAGCTGTCCTTGGCCTGGCGTCCACATCTTCCTGAAGTGCAGCCCCAATGTCAAGCCCAGGGTTGGTGAGTTCAAGGCCCAGTAGGAAGTTAAAGGGAGGAGCATCCTTCTCCCCACATCTTGCTGGCCAGGATGTAGACACTTGTAGGCAACTATCTTAGACAGAGCAGATGAGGACAACACATAAAATCTATCAAATAAAAACAAAGCAGAAGGAGGAGAAGGGAGAGGGGGAAGGATTACTACTGGGGTTTCCAAATGGTGCAACCCCATTACTGGATTTGGTCTGCTAAGGGGAGAGGAAGATCAGTCTCTGTCTGGTTGGAGCTGCTGTTAATTTTAGTTTGAACAACTGAATAACCAGCACTGAATCAGCATCTGTAATGACACAGTGGGCAAAGCAAGGCTGTTGGCCATCTGAGGGCACCTCAGAGGAGCTGTCTCCAGCTCTGGAATGCCAACGGCCCAACCTCTTTGAGGTTGAGCTTTCTAAAGATGGGTAGGCCAAGCCACAAAAACCAGACTCTCGGGCTGGAGGTGAGGAGGGGCCTGTCTCCAAGACAACAAGGTGGCAATGTCTTTATTTATGTGGAATAATAAATGCTTCAGTCGTTTTTATGAGCATAAAACTGAAAATGATCAAACCCAACACGCCTTGCTAAGCAAAGAGCTGACACTCCAAACAGATGTCTCGTCTCACAAGGCTGGGCGTGCACATGCTTGGAGAAGGTAAGATCCCAGTAGAAATCAGACAGACGGTCAATTCTCATCTGGAGGCCAGGAGAGGGAAAGAAACCAAGGAGGCCAAACTGAGTCCTTGGACATGACCGTTGCCGATCTAAACCATTTCTCAAATCAATTTAAATTAAAAAATAGATTTAATAGTGTGAGAATTTTAAGTGTCTATAATTAAGCCCAAACAGAACTGTGGACAGGGTCTGTTTGGTTTTCCTGTTTGCTGGTGGTTGTTTTTTCACAGGACTGGAGATAGAACCAGGGCCTCCCCATGATCGAAGTGGTTGCGCCCCACAGCTACAGCCAGAGCATGTTTTTGCACTGCATAAATATGGAACACACACACACACACACACACACATACATACACACACATACATGTACCTGCATGTATACGTGTAGCACACATGCATTCACACACGCACACACACATGCACCTGCATGTATACGTGTAGCGCACATGCATTCACACACTAACACACACACACACACACACACACACACACACACACACGCACCTGCATGAATACGTGTAGCACACATGCATTCACACATGCACACACACACATGCACCTGCATGTATACGTGTAGCACACATGCATTCACACACGAACACACACACACACACACACACACGCACCTGCATGAATACGTGTAGCACACATGCATTCACACACGCACACACACATGATGTTTAGCTTCTAATTTGTGTGCTTACAGTCATCAGGCTTATCTACTAACTTATTTGACTTTTTTAAACTTTAATTCATTCTATCTCTATTTATCTGTTGAGAAAAATCATTTAATCTCACGAGGCCTCTGTTTCCTCTTTCCTCAGCAGGAGTAATAATACCTAGGAGAACTGTTGTGAGCACCAGGTAAAGAGGAGAGACACTCAGCAATACGCCTGCCACAGAGTTGGGGAATCCACCATGCTCCTGCTCATGAAGAAGTGGACACAGTTCTATCAGAGCCCTAAGGCACCTAAGACTTCAAAATATCCTCTACATCTGTGAATTCCTAACACTGAAAGGTCTCAGAATTCTCTCTCTCTCTGTCTCTGTCTCTCTCTCTCTCCCTCTGCTTATTGAGTGTTTCCTATTTATATTAAACCAGAAAAGATGTGCCTCACAATGAAGGCTTGGATCTTCTAATTAATTGTAATAGAGACAGTAGATGAAATACCAGGCAGCAATCAAAATAAAAGTTCTGAGCTGGGTACATCACTCAGTTGATAGAGTGCTCACCTAGTGTGTGTAGCTCAATGGTAGAATATGTACCCAGCATGCTTTATGGCCTTGTGTCTAAACTCAAGCACCACAAAATAGCAAAAGCAATTAGTTCCTGTGACAGTGTTAACTGTCAACTTGACATGACCTAGAAGTACCCGGGAAAAGGGGAAAAGCATCTTAACACACACTTACCTAGATCAGATTGGCCTAGTCAAACGTCTATGGGAGAGCCTCCTAAGTTAATTGCTGTGGGTAGGACCATTCCTGAAGTGGGGCTTCTGTACAGGACTGGAGAGGCCAAGCTAAGCACAGGCAATCCAGCCGGCACCAGTTCCTGCCTGCGAGACCTTAAAACCATGGCTGTGATGTGACTGGCTGAGTTCCTGTCTTGGCTTCCTGATATGATAGACGGTAACCATGGAATTGTAAGCCGAACAAACCCTTTCTTCTCTAGGTGGCTTTCTTCATCACATTTATCATAGCAACAGAAATTAAGCTACAACAGAAGCAGGTACTGAAGAAGAGGGGCCCTGCTATGATAAACTGCCCATGAGGCTTTTAAGGGTTGGACAATTTTTCGGGCTAGAATGTGCAAGAGTTTGGCACTTGTGGGTTGGAGAAGCTGCTAAATGCCGAGAGCAGAGCTTAATGGACTGCTTGAGTGGGAGCTTGCAAGGCAAGGATGTTGAAAGAAATGTGGACAGTGGAGACTATCCTCGTGAGGTTTCAGAGGGCAACAGGGACTCTACAAGAGATAGGGACTATTCGTGTGATGCTCTAGCTAAAACTGTATGTGCTGATTAGTTTGAGGCCGTGACTGATAAGAGATCAGCACCACTGAGGTGAGTCCTTCTCTTCTCCAACAGGACAATATGAAAGTCTTAATTTAGCATCAGGACATAGACACTGATGTGGTTTTAATTGGCAAGGCTTCATCTTGAGCTCACAGAAGGATTTGGCCCTGGAAGAATCACCCATATGGCTCTGACAGCAAGGAAGGGTCCTGGAGAGCAGCTGAAGACAGGCACAAAGTGAGGCGTGATTGGCATCCTTAGGAGAGGCCCTAAGAGGCCATTTATGAAGGCAATGCCTCAGCTGCTATAAAAAATTCAGGATACTGGAGATGTCAGGAATGTGGGCTGTCCTAGCAGGAGGGTTCACGTATGGAGCTAATATGCCCTGTAAGGGAAGCTTTGTGCTTTGGTCAGCAGAGTTAGAGAGATGGAGTCGCCATGCTCTTTGGAGTCCAGAAGACTAGAGGCGAGAGGATTTGGGTTCACCCTGCTGGGTTTTGCTTTCACTTTGGTATGATTGTCTGTATGCCTCACTTCTTTCCTTTTGGAAAAGTATTATTTAAGTATATAATTTTTTTCTTTATGTTATAGCAACCCACAGCTAAGAAACTTTGTACATTTGAAGTAATGGAAGTTTTGAAGACTTTGGAAGGCTTTCCTTTTTTTGGATTATGACTGACAAATGTCTGCATTCCTGCCTTGATTTCCCTGAAAGGACAATTCACAAACTTAGAGTAAGCCCAACAATCCATTTCTCCTCCCAGTTGCTTTCTTTCAAGGTACTGGGAATGATTGTTAATATTCTGTAGATTTTAATTAATGCTGGAAACTAATATGGTGGCAGTTATCCCTTACCCAGCTAGTTCCCCAAATAACCACACAGAAATGTTTTAATATTTCAAAGCTCAGGCCTTAGCTGAGAAGACTCTCAACTAGCTCACTAAGTTAATCTGACTACTTAGCCCCATCCAGTCACATGGCTAGCCATACCTTCCAAGTGTGTAGCCATGTCTGTCTCTTGAAAAACGTTCCTCTTTCTTCTTCCCAGAGTTCCTTTCTCCCTCCCAGGAAGTCCCGCCCTCCACTTCCTGCCCAGCTAATTGGCCTTCAGATTTTTTTTACTTATTCACTTTACATCCCGCTCACTGCCTGCCTCCTGGTCACCCCTTTCCCTTAAAACCAATCAGAGAATGCCTTAGGTAGGTGAGGAAGTTGGAGACACAACTTCACACGGTGTGCCCCAACAGGGTATTTTATCTCAACAACAGAACTTTTCCCAAGATTTTTCTCATTCGCATCACTGGGATGAGCTCCTTTGTGTTGCTGTGCTTTCCAGGCCAACATGAACCTTGAAGCATTGTGTGTGTGTGTGTGTGTGTTCGTGTGTGTGTGTGTGTGTGTGTGTGTGTGTGTGCGCGCGCGCGCGCGCGTGAGAGAGAGAGAGAGAGAGAGAGAGAGAGAGAGAGAGAGAGAGATTGAGATTTTCACCATGTAGCACTAGCTGACCTAAAACTCTATAGACCAGGACAGCCTTGAGCTTACGGTAATCTTTCTGCCTCTAGCTCCCTAGTGTCAGGATTACAAGCATGTGCCACCACACCCAACAGAAAGACTTTTAATCCACAGGGCTTCTCCACCTTTTAAAGACAGTTGTATTCAGTCCCCACATGTAAGGTATTTTTGTGCATCGTTCTCTTGGACTGTGACCAGGAGGACAGTTTGTGCCATAGACTGATCAGGGTCATGTGTCTGACGTGAAAGTTCCTCAAAGATGATGGTGCTTCCCTAATAAGTGAGGTGGCTGTTCATCCAAGACACAGCGTTGTTTGCTCATGCATTCCAGGAGCATGAAAGGCCCCCAGAGCCCTGCATGTGCCTTCACTGGGCCGAGAGGCACGGCCAGCACGGCCCTCCCACGCTGGTCATGGCACCCATAGATGATGCAGCCACTCATGACATAAAGGCCTCCACAGACAAGAGAGATGCCCAGGCAGGAAAGAAGTCTTGCCTCTCAGAGTCTCCATGTTTCTGGGCAAGGAAGACCCTTTGTTGCAGTTGGGAATTTCTCAGAAAAGACTCTCCTGGGTCATTTGTTTTATATTCTCTGCCAATTACTGATGCTAAGACAGTGGAATTGTGTAAGGATAGTTTCCATGGGACCATGGCTTGGGTAGGAGTGTGAGAAACATCTCCTTAGAAAAGGACATTTTTCCCAGGGGAAAGAGGACAAGAAATTGTTCTTTAGGCACACACACACACACACACACACACAAGTACATGAATACATGCATGCATACACTAACTCTGCTGCTGCTGGACTCTTAGAGCCAATGCAGACAGTCACCCAGCTTCTCCTTTGGAGTAGTTTCTATGCTGACATCCACAGGCAAGGCCTGAGGGGTGCTGATTCTCTGTAAGTTGCCTGTTGTGCACACAGATGGTACAGACCCTACAGCAGCTTGGCTGCTGTTCACACAATGAAGAGGCCCAGGGAAATATGGCTGGGGCTCTACCAGCATCTGTTATACACATGCTTGCATTCCTGGGGTGAGTTAACTGAAGACAATCTGTGTCCTTGTACCCAAGAGTGAGGACAGAAGGGACTTGAATTCCTTCTCAGTGTTCATGGATATCACAGTCATGTGACAGTGGCGTTTTCAGGGTAGATCATTGGAGGCCTGTATCAGAAAAATGTTTCCATCTGCAAACTCACTTGTGCTGAGCAGAGCAGTGACCAAGATCTGCCCATGTATGGAGGCAGTACTGATTGGTTTCTGCCTCCACAGGTGGTCTGAACCGTTGATTTGTTTTATCTATACACACAGCATTGACCCATGGTTGTATTGTCGACCTGATTAATAAAGGTCTCAATTGATCCAAGACTTTCACTGGAGTGACTAGGGAAGGGTCCTCTCTGTGTGTGATTTGAATCAAGGAGACTGTCAGTATGTAGCTATAGCAAAGAGAACCTACTTGAAAAACAACAGAAAATAAAGACAGACCTAAAGTTGTGGATGAAGTCACATGAACGATGGCTGGAAATCCACCAAACTGAGCCTGGGAGTGTTCAGGTCTGGGCGTTAAAGCAAATGCCCTGTTACCACTTCATTCTTTTCATACACTGACCTTAGAAGAGCTAAAATTACTAGAAGATAATGTTACAATAATCAGAAAAAAAACTCTAGCTAAAGGATTGGAGAGACATCAGTGGCTTTTCTGCTGCTCAGAACCCGCTTTCTGGAGCTTTGGTGGGGACTGGGACTATAATTGGAGGTTTGTTTGTGTTCGTTGGAGACATGATCTGAATACGTAGCCCAAAGTGGCCTTGAATTTGTAATCTTCCTAGCTCTGCTTCCAAAGTGCTAGGGTTTGGTACACCACCAAGCCCAGCATCTATGAACATCTTAAGGGTTGCCAAGGCAACAGGAGCCATCTTTAGAAGTTGAAACTTCTGCTTTATGTATGGCAGATAACTTGTACTCATGGGCTTAAGACAAATCTCCATTAGCTGACTGGGAATGCAGGGAACACAGGGACCCCTGAGCCTTTACGGGAGTAATCAGTCCACCCCAGCTTCAGCCACACTGCTACCTCATGCAAGGTCCTTAGATGAGAGCCAGAGTAAGTGCTCAGAGCAGCTCACATTTTTTGAGTACCCGTGTTTTGTGTCTAATACAGTGTTAAATAATTTTATATATACCAATTAACCAAACACTCACAACAACTCTCTAAAGTTCAGAGGAGTTACAGCAGGGAAAGCATGCATCCTTGACACAGAGACTGTTGAAATTATTGACAGAAAGAAAAATGTGTTTTTATTTTTAAAATTGGCTGCTGTTTGAATATATGCCACCTAGAAAATGAGAGGCTTTCTCTTAAGAGAAAGAACTGTACTCTGGTTAAGAAAATTCCTTGTTTTCCCCTGTACTTGACTGTAAATTTTACACACACACACACACACACACACACACACACACACACATGGGGGCGGGGGGGGGGAGATATGATCTCAAGTTATAAAATAGTAATAACTAAATAACTAAACCATCTTCTTCTCTGTCACTTCCCTTTGTTTCCTGAACCATTTTGTCCTGAAGAGGGGAGAGGGCAAGGGAGAGACCCTTGGTGAGATCTGTAAATACGGAATGAGGATGTCTGAAGACAGACATGAAATAAAAACCAACGAGAATCTATGTGCTTATGGTGAGGTTGCAAGCAGTGTCTTACTGTATGACTACCCCCTGGCTGTTGATCCATCTTTTTGATTAGCATCTAAGTTATTAAAATTGGAGAGCTGTTTTGAATAAAGTTTCCATGAACTTTGTCACCCCGTTCTTTTTAGATATACACATTCATTTTCCTTGGTAAATACCCCTGAGGAGACTTAGGGGATCATAGAGTAGGCCTTGTTTAAGTTTATAAAAATGATCAGAACTTTCCCCAAAGTGGTGTGATAGCAGGTGTACAGCCAGAAACATGGAGAGGCACAGGTGACCCACATAAGGCTTTCAATCTAGCAGTTAAGAGTGGGTTTGAAGTGGAATCCCAGTGTGATTTTAATACAAATTCTCTTGATAACTACAGATACCAGGCATACAGCCACATCTTTATTTTCCATTCATTTATTTGAACTATCTGTTCAAATCTTCTGCCTGCTTAAATTCGTGTTTGTTGCAGTTCTGTTACTGAATGCCATGAGGTCCTCGTACATTGCGGGTATGAGTCTTCTGTCAGATGCATCCATGAACCTTTCCTACTCTGTGACACTGTGTCCTTTTATAGTCTTAATGGTTGGCTTAATAGTCAGATTTTAATTGTACTAATTTTACCCTCCTCTGTGATTATCTAAGAAAATTTGCCTACCCTCAGAAAAATATTCTCATTTTCTCTCATAACTTACATAATGCTAGCATTTTATGTGTGTGTATATTCTACTCATAGATAGCTCTATACTCCTCAACTATTCAGTTAACCTTACCTAAACAACAACCTGCCATTATCACTGTAGCTTCATGGTAAGTATTGATATCAGGTGGTGAGTTCTATGCTGTTGGCTATTGTGGGCCTTTCCCCTTTAAGTTGCAAATGAAAGCCAGACATAAGTGATACCTGTAGCCCCAGCCCCTCAGAAGACTCAGCAGGAGGATCAAGAATCTAATGCCAGCTTGGGCCATATAATAAGACCCAGTCTCAACAAATAAACAAATAATAGGCTTAGCTGTCAATCTCTACAAAAACCTATTGAGATTACAAATTATATTATGCTAAATCTTCAGGTTATCTTAATTAAAGTTGACATATGACAATAGTGAATCTTGCAATCTTTGTGCCCTTGTGTTTTGTAGACCTGTCTTGATACTTTTCAATAATCTCTCGTAGGTTTTTTGGGGGAGGGGCTGTGTGTGTGTGTGTGTGTGTGTGTGTGTGTGTGCGCGCGCGTGCTCGCGCGCGCATGTGTATCTGTCTGTCAGTATGTCTGTCTGAGAAAGGATCCGTTGTAGCCTAGGATGGTTGCAAATTTTCTCCTATGCCATTTTTGTTTCCACTGAGATGATTATGAAGGATTCTGTTTCTATGTCCACAGCTACAGCCATCTGACATTTCCATTTCTCTGTCAGGTCTTAATATCAAGGTTATGGTGACTTTATAAAATGACTTAGTAAATTTTTCTCTCTCTCTTTTTGAAATTGTCAGTGTAAGGTTTCTAATTTTTTTTCTCTTTTTGATTTAATACAACTCACAAGGGAATCACATTGAGTTGGACTTTTCTTTGTGGGATGCTTTTGACGATTCTATTTCTTTATAAAATACAGATTATTTCAAATTTTCTGTTTCTTCCAATGTTAATCTGCCTTTTGGGGGTGTGGATGTTTTGTACATATATGTGAGTGTGTGCAAGTGTATACATCAGGCACATGTTTGTTATGTGTGGAGGCCAGAGTTGACATTAGGTGTCTTCTGTTGCTCTCTAATAACCATTAGAGAGACAGGGTCTCTCACTGACCCTGGATATCTCCAGTTGACTATACTGCTTGGCACCAAGCAACAAGGAGCACCCTGTGTCAGTGTCCCCAGGGTTGGGGATACAGACACACACCATTGTGCACCCCCCCCCCCCGTCACAATGCCCACGTCTTAGGTGGGTGCTAGGGACTGAACCCACAACCCCGTGCTTTCACGGCGAGCACTGAATCCCACTCTCCCAATGAACCAGCTCCGCAGCTGCACTGACTCTTTTTATGAGTTGTCGTTTTACAGAAGTGGTTTCGTTCACTTGTTATGACTGTTGGAACATAATAGAACATACCTGGAGAAACTGACTATTGTGGTATCTATAGAATCAGTAATGATCTGTCTTCTTAGTTACCTGCATTTTCTCTTTTTATTGACCAGATTTTCATGGGTTTATCGTTTCAGTGAAAGTTTTCAGAAAACTATTTTTCCCTTAAAAAAAAATCTCTGCTAGGTGGTAGCGATGCACCCCTTTGATTCTACCTAGTGCTCTGGAGATGGTGGGAGGCCTGGTCTACAGAGCAAGTTCCAGTACAGCCAAGGCTTTGAAAAAGAAACATCCCTTTTCTGGTATTTTTACTGCTAACTTTATATTTATTATTTTCTTCCCTTCCTTGGGCTTAATTTCTTTAACTTTTATACATTTTACAGTAGACATTTGAATTATTGGTTTTACATCTTTTTTTATTCTCTAATGTTTTAAATTTTTTAGTGTTTTGAAGGTACTAATGACTTTTCAGCATCATTCAATTAGACTAGCACCCCATACACATACACATATAGACACACACAGACATGGACATGCACACACATACATACACACACATAAATACACACATACACACATACATATACACATGCACATATACACACATACACACACATGGACATGCACACACATACATACACACATATAAATACACACATACACACACATACATATACACATGCACATACACACACACGTGGATATGCACACACATACATATACACACACATAAATACACACATACACACACATAAATACACACATACACACATACATACACACATGCACATATACACACATACACATACGTGGACATGCACACACATACATATGCATACATGAACATGCACATGCATACACACACACACACACACACACTCCAATACTGGAAGCCTTGGCTGTGCTAGGTGAGCATTTTACCACTGGGATAGATCCCCAACTTAGAACATGTTCTAATTTCTCTTAAAATTTCTCCTTGATTCATAGCATATGTATTATTTGATTCCCAAATCTATATAGTTACCTAAGTCCATTTATTGATGCCTAATTTTTTCTATTGTGTCACAGAACAAACTAATGTTTTATCTTTGAAGCAAATATAATAACGCTTGTAAAAACTGGGGAGTGGACATTGGAGACATGCAGTGAGAGTCGGAGGAGACATAGGTAAGTTTTTCAGGGACCTGTGACAGTAAGCTGATATAGGGGTTTGTATTTGAACTGGGTATTGATGAGTAACACAGAACGATGAGAAGACAGAGGATCAGCAAACAGGAAAAGGGAAAGTTAGACACAACATCCTTTCAAAGAAGAGAAGAACTACGATTATTTCTCAAAGCACTGTTGGGAAAATACACAGTCTTGTGTTCAAATGCTCGCCCTAAGCCCGTTCCATGAAACAGGCCTAAGCTCACTGGACTCAGGGGTTCCTGGGAAGCTCTGAGTCTCACCTGCCGTCTTCCAAGCTGCTGAGAGGATGTACAACATGCCCAGCTGCCTCAGTCGCTCTGAAGCTTTATTTGTTTTTATTTTGCATGTTTGGGTGTTTTGCTTGCCTGTATGTCTGTGTACCTGAGTGTGCAGTACCCATGAAGGCCAGAAGAAGGAGTTGTATCCCCTGGAACTAGAGTTAAAGACAGTTGTGAGCCACATGGGACTTGAACCCAGGTCCTCTGGAAGAGCAGCAAACACTCTTAAACACCAAGCCATCTTTCCAGCTGTTCCCTACTGCCCACTCTGTCACACACACAAACACACACACTTGCTTTTAAACATTTGACCTCTGGATCTGACCACCTCCTGTTTCAAAATCTGAAGCAGAAACATTGTTTAGTGGTGAGAAGAGCCAGATTTCATAACTGGAAAGCAATCTGTTACTTTCAGGGTATTTAGCAGTTCTGTGGTTGCTTCCTCTGTCCACAGAGCTGAGAGAGCCAGGAGAGGGGCACGCTGAGTGTTCTGCTCTCCCAGTCAGAGCCTCCTTTATCTCCTTTCTTGGAAGTTTAAAATTCCCAGTGACTTCACTAAAGATAGGCTTAGCTGGTCCCTACGGACCTGTGGCAAGAGTCATTCTTGAAAAGGTCATAGTAGGGAGGCAGGGACCCCTGGGGATCTGTGTCATATGAAAACAGCCCCTGGCCAGTACCCTCTGAGTAACTGATGCAAGAAAATTTGAGCCCAGACCACAGCACTTCAGCCACTGCTCAGACCTACAGACGTCTTTGGTAATTCACATTCGTCAGCCCAGAGCTCCAGGGCAAGAGATGGTGGATTCTTGCCCCTTCCTATGTCCAGGGACCAGAGCATTTTCTGTGGAAATTTATCAAGTGAATGAGCTAAGCCAGGTTGTTTTTGCTATCCCCGGAGCTCTGGGCACAGTGGCATGGCCTGTACCCTGAACTTTCAGTAAGTAGCGAGCTGCCGCCGTTACTGCCTCTGCCATCTTTGGCAGTTCTGATGGTTGGGTTCCCAGTGTGGGTTGGCTGGGGTGTTCTCTCAGACTGCTGCACTCACATCCACATGCCCACCTAAATGCTGCAGTCCTGCCAGCCTAGCCCTCGTGCCATGGTTTTCTCATAGATGCTCTGAGAGGAAGCTGATGAAGGGCTGGCCTGGAATAAGAGAGAGCCGTTGACTGCAAAATTTCAAAAGACCAAGAAACCCCAACAAGTAAAATGTTTCTATCAAGACCTCCAGTTCCAGAAACAAAAATCAGGATTATTCTGCCTAGGAAAGATCGATCCTAAGGTGACTAAGGAGGGATCATCTGTGGTTCTTTGACATCTATTGGAAGCTTGGCTTGGTGTCTCATTTGGCCTACCTGAGGTCAGTGTTCTTTGGCAGAGGCTATAGATACAGAAACAAGCAGGTCCACGTGTGACACATTTCAGCTACGTGTTTACAGTCCCCGAAGGACTCCACCTCGAGTGAGCAGTTCCTCCCTGACTGTTGCAACTCTGCCCTCCTTCCCCCCCTGAGAAGGCAACAGGGATCCAATTCCTTCTGGAGGCCCCTCTTCAGAGGCCGCCTGATGACTTCACAAGAGACAGAGACAGTGAGACTAGGGTGTTAGCTTAGTGCTAGCATGCTAGCTCGGTGATCCTCAGAATACGATCCTATCCTCAGAACATCACAAGCATGTGAGAGAGTAAAAGATGTGGGGCTCAAACACGGCGACCCTGGGAGAGCATCAGGTGCTTACGACAAATCTGGCTGGGAAGCTCTGAGGCTACAGGGTCAGGTCTTAACAATGACCAGTGACCAGGCATCTGCTCTCTCAATCTCAAGTATGGAGAGCAGTGGGTATGGGGAGGCTCTGGGATGGAGCCTAAAGACTCCACCTTCCTAAAGACTTTATACCTTGGCTGTTCCCTATCCGCCTGTCAGTAGCTTTCCCACTATCTGCTTTCTGCCTTCCTGTACAGGGAGGACTGACATTTGAGGTGTTTAAATTTAGAAGATATTAGGGTTAATGATGAGAGCTAGAAAGAAATACAGGTGTATGGCATTTGTCTGTGGCAGGAGAGAAAAGGAAATGCTGGTGGCCCTTGCAATGCCTCATGCAGACTCAGATAGTACATATCATAAGCCAAACCAAATGCTACACGGACATACTCAGATTGATAACTACGGCAACCTTACCTCACCTCGCTGAAACAGGCGTGTCCCTCCTGCTTTAAGGGTTAAGTCTCAATCATGAGCATACATTCATTCCCTTGACATTAGAGCCACCTCCTTGTGTACAAGGTGCTTGGGCCCCAACATAATTGCTGTGCATTTAGTGATTATATAACCTTGATTCAATTAATTAACAGGTCTTTCTCGACTCAAGCCTTGCCCAGGAATGAGCCACATGGTTGTCTGGATAATAATTAGAACAAGACAAACCAGCATCGCCAGTTTCCAGAGTTGGGGATGGAAGGAATTTCTGAGTCATCTGATGGGGCTGACACTCAGAGACCCAGCTCCCAGGGCCACAGTCATTTGCCTCTGAGACTCATGTGTGGGTCTGCAGCTATTCATCAGTGGCCCCCAGGGCTCTGAGCATCATTCCTTATCTCCAACTGGGCAGGTGGAGTTGAGTTCGTGACAGATAATGTTGCAAGTATACCACTTTAACTCAGCACGAAGAAACATACGGTTATGTGCTTCAAACTCATTCTGTGTGGAAGAATCTCACCAGCTCAATCTTTTAGCCTGTGTCTGTGACTCCTATGAGGACCACATGACTCTAGCTGTGGTGACCTCTCCCTGTCCCAACCCCAAATTCAATTTCCTATAACTTTCACTCAAAGACCCCCCCCCATCCTGAGCATTCCTGTGCTGCTTCTTTATTTCCCCATCTCTTTCTGCTCCCTGAAAAATAACTCCGAAACCCCAAGGTCTGTCAGGAGTTCAAGAGGTGCTTGAGGCCCAGTCATTGCCTCTGCCTCAACCTCTGAACATCATCACAGCCACAGACCCTGCAAAAGTCAGAGGAAGAAGAGTGTCCCATGCCTTACGCCTTACAGTAGAAAATCATTTTGATGCTGGAAAAAATAAAAAAAGAAAAATGATGTTTGAATCAAAAATCTTGCCATTATAATGACATACACAAATAGGAGAATCTAATTTTTCTGAGTCTTGTATCAAATTGAAGTACCATGTATAATTAGTTCATAATGGCATTGTACAACTTTTATGTTAGAAGCAGATCCTTGTGAGTGCTGGTTTGGGGGTGGGGGTGGGGGAAGCCAGATGCTTGGTATCTTGACTATATGTTCAACATCCAGTGATAACAAATCACAGGGCACAGAGCCTGCGTCCCTGTGGTGCCTGCCACACTGTGAGCAGCTGGAGGCTGACCTGTCTTGGTAACTAGACTGTCGAGTACCAGGAGGCAAGAAGCATGGCCCGTCCAGTACTGTGCCCAATTTGTCTCTGTGAGATTTTAGGAAAGATTAACCTCTCTGTGCATCAGCAATATGGTCGAATATCCCTCATGCAATGGTTGTTACAGATTATAAGGTGTGGGTTTCTAGACAACCATGTTGGGTAAACTAGCTCACAAGAGGCCTCAGGCTGATTTACCACTTCACGGTTGACTGTTGGTGCATTCTGGCTTCCCCGTGCACTAAAAATCTCAAAGGCACATACATCCTGGGCAGTAACTCCAAAACACAGATCAGGAGGTATTGTACTAAGAAAAACGACTAGCTTAAAAAAAATGGCCCAAAAGCCATTAAAAATAATAAACTCCCAAGAGGACAAGATGGCTCCGCCTGGATCAGTAGGCAAAGGCCCTTGCGGCCAAGCCTGTTCGCCCCAGTTCCCTTCCTGGGACCCACAAGGCGAAAACCAACTTCACCATGTCAACCCCTGTTCTACACATGTGCACACAGAGGTACATGTCATCCCCTCTGCAGTCAAAATAAAAACATTAAAAATGCAACAAAACCTTCAAAATAGTTGAGTCTCCTCCAACAGCACAGGTGATCTACTTTACATGATTTGCACCAGCAGCTGAATCCAGGCATGAGCTTTGTGTGAAGCTCCTGGAGACACTGGGGAGGGAGAGAATGAGCTGTGCTCAGCCCGGACAAGCTGGGGACCGACTTGAAATATTTTGATCTTGACTTAGTTCAAGGTCTGAAGTATGCCAAACTGGCCTGGAATTCGCCACATAGCCATTCACCATGCAGCTAAGAATGACTTTGAACTTCTGATCCTCCTGCTTCCACCTCCCAAGTATAAGAATTACTACGATTACTGGCATGGACCACAGCTCTTGGTTTACGTGTGCTGGGGCAGGGCCTAGGTCCTTGTGTGTGCTAGGCAAGCATTACCAACAGAGCACCTCTGTTACCCATTTCTTTTGTTTGTATCATCATATCAAGGGGCAGAGGAAAGCAAGCAAGCCTTGTAGCAGTGAGGGAAAAGAACCCTTAACCCTTGAACTGTAATCAGGCAAGGTCTGGTGACTGCAGGAGACACAGGAACTCACAATGCAAATCTTGGTGGCTCCTAGAATCACAGCAAGGGACCTCCATACCAGTGCTGCTATTGACCATAATCGCACTGTGCACAGGCACCATGGAGCCCATGCTCAGAGAGGTTAATCTCTCCCAAAGTCACAGAGAGGAGGCAGGGCCTTCCAACCCCCGTGTGTTGTATCCACAGGGAAGATGGAGCTCCCTGACCAAGCTCCTCCGAGAGAAGGGCACTGCTGCCCTTGGCATCTTGAGCAATTCAGTTTCTATCTTCAGGCTTTGATTTCTTGACACACGTCACTGTCAACCCAGAACACCTTGGCTTTAGCCTCCATTTGTAAATTACAAGTCTTGACATCAAATTTTACTGCCAGAGCCATAAAGAAGCAGGTTTAATGGGAGTGGAGTGTCTTGGAGAACCTGTAGTAGGTGACACCCTCTGTTAGCACCTCTCCCTCTGTCTGCCTCTATCTCCTGCACACTGGGACTGTGGGACAAGAGACAAAGCACCGTGGTTCTGCTATCACCAAGCTTCAATTCTGTCCTTGCAGGTGTCTCATAGAGACCTCAGCTTCAAGATTCCCAGCTCAGGGTTGACTTTGTCTATTAGTCAAAAGGAAGATCTGTCAGAAATCCTTCTGATCTGCAAGGAGAGTCACTACAGGGGAGTAGCTTAAGGGAGAACAAGGGAGATTTCCAGGCAGCCTTTCCTCTGCCTTGAATGGCCCAGTGGTGGTGGGGGTTAAAGCCAGGGTGACAAGAGTGTCCCTGCCCTCTAGAAATGAATAGGGCTGGAATGAAATCAGTTAATTGGCTTAGCACCCCAGCCAGAGGAAGCATTGTCAAGCAGTACGATTCCTAGCTCACCAGCAGAAGCATGGCCCGTCTCCCCGTGGGTACCCACACCACCTACACATCATGACTCTGTGACCATCTCTTCTCTTCACCCACCCTTCATCCCTGTCGTATCCTGCTACCCTTTATCCTCAAACACCGATTGAGATTGTCGAGTGTTTGTTTTCCTTCTGTCTGAATCCTTCCCAATGTTACCTAGCCACCCACACCCAGCTCAGCTGTCACGTTTAATTTAACATATATTTAATTCATCATTTATACTATATATGATGTATGAGAGAGTTCATGTGTGCTGTGTGCATGTGTCTCCCTCGCTCCCTTGAGGTCTCTCTGTACCTGGAGATCGGCTGGTATCTAGCAGACCCCAGCGGTCCTCCTGCCCTCTACCTCCCATGTACAGCACATGCTACAGGCGTGCCTTGCTCTTTCTGTAGATGCTGGGGATTGGAACTCAGGTCCCCAGCTTGATTAGCCCCTGAGCCATCACCTTAAGCCACTTGTTACTCTTAACATTGTTTGCCTCCACGTCAGGCAAAACTAATTGCCTCTCACCTGACTAATTACTTCTCACCCAAATTCCCACAGCATGTTGTAAGTTGCTGCATATGGCCCATTGTTCTGTATGATAGCTCTGGGTGCACATGGCCATTTTGCTGGTTGGGTGTTGCATGCTTTGGAGGAAAGGAATACTTTCTGATTCCTAATCCATCTCTAGGACGTGGAGCACGGGAGATGATGCTATGAATGTTCCTGGGAAGTGGCAGAGAAGCTCCATGTGTGTGTGTGTGTGTGTGTGTGTGTGTGTGTGTCTGTGTGTCTATGTGTGTGTGTATGTGTGTGTGTGTGTCTATGTGTGTGTGTGTCTGTGTGTCTATGTGTGTGTGTGTCTGTGTGTCTATGTGTGTGTGTGTGTCTGTGTGTCTATGTGTGTATGTGTGTGTGTGTGTGTAGCAGGGTGTGGAGGTGTGTGTGTGTGTGTGTGTGTGTAGGGGTGTGTGTGGAGCAGGGTGTGGAGGTGTGTGTGTGTGTGAGTGTGTGTGGAGGTGTGTGTGTGTGTATAGGAGTGTGTGGCGTATGTGTGTGTGTAGGTGTGTGTGTATGTAGGTTTGTGTGTGTGTGTAGGGTGTGTGTGTGTGTGGTGTGTATGGTGTGGTGTTTTGGGGGTGTGGGGGGTGTGGGGGGTGTATGTGTGGGGGTGTGGGGGGGTGTATGTGTGTGGAGGGTGTGTGTGTGGAGGGTGTGGGGGGGTTGTATGTGGGGTGTGTGTGTGGTATGTGTGGTGTGGTGTTTTGGGGGTGTGGGGTGTGGGGGGGGTGTATGTGTGGGGGTGTGGGGGGGTGTATGTGTGTGGAGGGTGTGTGTGTGGAGGGTGTGGGGGGGTTGTATGTGGGGGTGTGTGGAGGGGTGTGGGGGGTTGTGTGTGGGGTGTGTGTGTGTGTGTGTGTAAGGGTGGGGGGGCTGTGGAGGGGTGTGTGGAGGGATGTGGGGGGGAGTTGTGGGGTGTGTGTGTGTGTGTCCTGGGCAGCTCTCTGGAGTCAGAAATAAGAGGCAAGCTTGGCAAGACCTACTCTCCCTTCTCCAAGGGACCTCGTGTCCGTTACCTCTCATGAAAAAACCTGATTTCAACAGCAGAGTCTGACTTTATCATCAATGGGGAAATGAAGCTGCCACTGATGACCTGGGAACTAAGACTTTTGTTGAATTCTCTTTAAGGTAATGCTTCTCATCCTGTGGGTGACAACCACTTTTGGAGTCAAATGACCTTTTCACAGGGGTCGCCTGAGAATAATTTTCTGGCTGGGGGAATCACAACAACATGAGGAACTGTATTAAAGGGTTGCAGCATTAGGGAGGCTGAGAACCACTGGTCTAAAGTAAATTATCCCCATTATACAAGTAAAAAAATACTACCTACCTCATGCTGCTGTGAAGATCCGTAAATGCTAATTACTGAATTTACTAGAGAGCCAAGGGCTCTACAAACATCACCCTATGGGCAGTGACAGACACTCTTGACACTGGAAAAAAGACACTGAAAATTGCCAAGGACTGCATTATTACCAGCTCTCGCTGTCAGTTTAAGGTATATTTAGCTCTTAGAATCTTTGTTTTCTTAAGACTAAAACTGGAAAATGGTTTGTTTTTCTGGACCGGTGTAAGTAGCTGCTTCGGGAAGTATAAAGGTGGAGAAAGGGAAGGAAAGAAAACCTGGTTCACTATCTACCAACAAACCATGCTCACCTTCCGTAGGCTGAATTGGTTCTGAGAAATGGTTGTCCAACCAGCCATGGACTGACATTTCCTGGTCCCCTGCGTGTGGGAGGGGTTATGCAATCTGTTCACCTGGGAGATGTGATCTGAAATAAGTCACTTGCAGGGCAGGGCGGTTAAGGAAAGGGTGTGACTAGCTGAAAGGCAGAAGTATCCCTGGTGTCCATCAATCACAGAATGGACAAGCCGCCGAGGTGAATGCATGCTACAGTACACACAAGCCCTGGGGACATTGTGCTAAGTGACGTGGGCCTGTAACAAAAGGGCAGATGCTGGGTGGTTTGTGTAAGAGGCAGAACCACCAAATTCAAAGGGACTTCAAGCAGAAGGGCCAGGCTGGAAGGGAGAGGGAGGAGTTACTGTTTAATGGGTACAGTTCTAGCTAAAGACACGAAACAATGGCAATGAAGTCAAAGTCCCTCAACTATACACTTAAAGATGGGGACGGCAAGTGCTGTGTGCACTTTGCATACATTGAAGAAGAATTAGAAGATATCGTGGCTTCTCCACACCTGCCTGTTAGCTACAGAGAATCTAGGTTGTAGGACAATGTGTAATGCCGCATTACAGAGGCATATGACATACCACACATTAGCGGAGCACAAACGCTCTTCGCTGACTGTTGATTCTGCACTGTGATCCGAATGGTGAGCACTCCTCTGACACTGACTGACATAACACCGGCATGTTACAGCATCTAGAGACACCTAACACAGCCTGACTTCACAGCCAGTTATAGCTGGCTTCACGTCACCGTGACAACGAAAAGCCAGTCCCCTAAAGAGTCAGGGAACAGTTTCAAAGCTGGATTGGTCTGGGACTGCAGAGACACGTGTGCAGAGGGCCCACCCTCAAGCCCAGGGGTTGTCAAGAGTGAGTCACCAGCCCCTGGCTGTACAGCAGACCCTCAGTAGTTTGTTTCTAAGGAAACCCAAAGGAGAGTGTCTCTTAGGAGACAGAAATTGCACACAGATTTTAAAATAGGGTCAAACTCTGGCAACATTCATAATGGACAACCACGCAGCTAAAGGTCATGAGAGCTGTATTAAAATAAAGATTGAGGACGGTTGTTGTTTTTTTTTATAGATTTTTTCTCTTTTTAATCAGGAATGCAATGTTGCTAAGTGTAGGAATGCCTCCCTGACACTCCCCTATGGTGGCCATCAGCACTGTGGGTTCCCTCATTAGCTTGCCTCTGGCACTTTGGGTCATGCCAACAGGTCTAAGTGCCTTCCAAGATGCCAAATGATGCGTGCTCCGTCTTTACTTAAATACCTCACCTACATTCTGAGCCCCATTGAAAGAAAGGGATTTTGGTATTCTTGGCGCCAGAATCGATGCTATAAAAACAGGAGTCTGCTGGCAGAAAGCATGATATAAGAAAGAGAGAGGAGGGGATAGTTTGCTTTGTTTGTTCATATTCTCTTATGCAACCTCAGCTCTTCTGCTTTTGCTGATGTCGGTGTGGTGTCAGCCTTCTGAAATCGTCCCACTGCCACCTCCAGGGACCGGGTCCAAGGGCAGATAATGAGCAGCCGCTCCACCCACCTGCCTGACCTAGGAGAGGCCCAGATAAAGATGGAAGCCCTCAGGAAAGGGGGCCTGGCTTTCTTGTGCCATCAAGTTTGGCTGCCAAATGAGGTACAACCTTGGCCACCTCTGGAACACAGCTTCTGTGCTGACCCTGAGGAAACACGTCCCAGAAGACTTCACCTCAGTGATGCTGCTCTCTTCTTAATGACCGCTGATTCTGCCGTCCCAGCTGACCATTCTCAATTAGCAAAGCAAAGGTTTTACTTTAGTAGTTCTGGTCTCTTGATTCTGTGATTACAGCTGATTCTTCGGCTCTACCTGACCAGACGCCACAGATTCTTCACACAGATGGCCCAGTAGAGGCTTTGCATCTCTCTGACACTTCACAAGCCAGGCCTCCACCATCTGCACTGCTCTTAACTTCCTCCTCCTCCAAATTTCTACAGAACTACTGTGCTCTCAACACTCAACCTCTTTTGTAGTCCAAAGTTCCTTCCACAATCCTCCTCAGAACAATACGGTCCGGTGTGTCCTGGGCCTCCAGGGGCCCCTGGCGTCTTCAGAAGGGTCTGTGAAGTCAGAGCTAATTGCTAATATACAGTAATGTTGTTTGTCATTTTTAGTCCCATTCTCTCCCAAGTGAACCAGGGAGCCACCCCCCACCCCCCACCCTCCCTCCACCCCCGCAGCTGCAGAGAGAGCCTTGCAGGGCAGGCAGGAGGCCAGCTGGCTTCCACCAGACAAAGCCCCTCTCCCACTAAGTTCTGCCTATTATTTGTTTTGGAAAATAGGGAGTTGGTTGGTTTTTTTCATAAACATGTTATTAGTTTATTAGCACTCATATTAGTGTGCATGAGTTTATTATCTTTTACATTAATTTTAACTACTGATATGGCAAATATCGACCAGCTTAGCTCACCTACCTGAGTTATTTGGGCTCTTTTTCCATATTTAAGAATGTAAAGCAAGCTTAAGACACAAGGCATGAAGGACTGGTGCTGGTGATATGAAAGATGCGCGGGCTACTGGGCGGGAGGGGTTACGCTGCCCCAAATTTCCCATGGAATGCAGCAAGTCTTCCTAACCATACTCATCCCCCTGCCCCAGCCACCAGTGCCACAGCAACCTCTCACAACGCCTTCTGCGGGGGTGCCCTTTGACCCCTGTCTCTTTTCCCTGATGTGGGTTTTCCAAGTCTGCAGGGATTCCAGTCCCAGCAGTGTCCTTGAATAAGGAGCGTTTAGCTCTGGGTGCCAATGTGAGGGAGGTCTCAAGACAAGCGGTTGTGAGATGCCAGCTCCCTGCTCCCCTCCCCTCCTCCTCCGTGGTTGGTTAGCAAATGGCTGGGATCCCAAAAAGGGAAAGTTTGTAACTGATGTTAACTTTTATTTGGATGAAGTTAATGTTCGATCTTGTCACAGTTAAAAATTTGTAACTAGTTCTCTCTCCTCCTTAACGTCACCTGGGTCCTTCCTTGGAGCCTCCTGCCTTGAGTTCACCCCTCCCCCCATCAATCAGCGGGAGCAGATGGTTGTACACTCACATGCTTTATACCTGACAGCCCAAAAAGTTCCTGGAGGCTTGTCGGGTCCCTAGCTCTCGTGGGCTAAAAGGGAACTGCCCAGAAGAATGACTTCCCAGCCTGTCCTGGAGAAAGCAGGACAGACCGATTCCTGCCTCTCAGGCAGGAAGAGGTGGAGCTGAAGTCTATCCCGTTACTCCAAAGAATGCTCAGGCAGAACTATGAATAGTGTATGATACTCCCATTGTGAAAACGTGCAAACCCAGGGAATGACTAGGTTCACAATATCCTAGCTGTGTGCATGACAACCGGGGAGGATAAAACCCTCCCCATTTCCAGAAACATGCTCACTTGAGAGCAGAGCTCTGCCAGGGGAACTGCGGTCAGGATGCCTGCTTGTCCGTCCCCATTCCTCCCCACAATCCCTTGCTTCCGGAGCTCCAGTCGCCTGGAACTCACTGTTCTCCTGGGAAGCCAGCCAGAGCCCTCCAGTTTCCGGAGAGCTTTTCTTCTGCTGCTAAATGGAGTCGTTCAAAACCTGATGTTCCACAGCGCTCGCTCGCTCGAAGGGACTCTTTGCCTTGGGCCCACCCTCGCTCCTAAACACATGTGGTCCTGACTGTAACCCAAACCAACCTCTTCTTCGGTGGGCAGTGGACCCAGGCCAGAGGGCAGACGCCAGGAAAAAACGTCAGCAGGCAACAGGGCTACCATAGACTTTTCAGCCACCTCCTCCTGCATCTCTCCAGCCTCCCTCTCCTCAGCCTTGCTTGTCGTTGGAATCCCGGCAGGTTGGAGCAGCCCTTCTAAGAAGTCCTTGCTCAGAGAGGGCGGCCTAAGTCACAGACCAGAGGGACCGAAAACAGCCGAAGCATTGTTGATGCTCGCTCTTTTTCATTTCTTGGTTCACTCATCATTTCTCGTGGACCCTTGCTACTCAACAAGGCGGCTCCTCTCCGGCAGCCATTTGTAAGGACTAGAGTTTCAGCAACAAATACAAGCTAAGATGCCTTCCCTGTGGACCCATCACGCTGATGGATGTCAGCAATTTCAAACAAGGAAGGGCTGGGAGGCCACGGGAAATAGAAGGAAAAGAGCAAGGCTGCTGCTGCTTCCTGTGAAAGGGGACTTACTGCACTTTGACCCTGTCGCGGTCAAGGGGTATCCAGGCTTCAAGGCATGAAGCCCAAATCTAGCAACCAAAGGGACAGAAAACCCCGTCAAGAGTGAAATGGCTAAGAATGGGAACTCAGAAGCGAGGCTTTGGATTTCCCACTGTGATAGCTGTGTAGTGGGAGGGGCTTCCCATCTGCTTCTGCTCTGCTCTGCTCTGTGAAGTAGGCATGCAGATGGGCAGATGGGCAGGCGGGCAGGCGGGCAGGCACGGGTTTCCCCGGGACTGTGGGAGGCCCTGGGCCTCCAGTTCCCGGTACAGTGCTCTAGCAGAGCTGTGACTCCATTCTAACCACATATCACCCATAAGTATGAACCCAGTGGAAAGAACACAAAAATAAACTACTGTTGCTTTCCTCAAGAGCGATGGAGATGTCACAGCTTTGCAAAAGCAAACTCCAGCCTCCCCCTACCCCCCACCCCCCGTAAATCCATCCTGTGTGTTGGGGGTCACTGTGCACCCTTATCACTAGTCTGGTGACTCTTTCTTGAACAGCACCTCCAATGTTTACTTGTCCGTGTCTCTGCTTCCGGTTTATCTGTCTTGTGCGTAGGATCCATGCACATACATTTATTTTTAATTTTTAAATGTGTATTTATCATTGTTTGCATAGTCTGTGTGTCTGTGTGCATGTATGTGTGCATGCCACAAGACAGGTCTGAAGGTTAGAAGGGAACAACCTTTGAGAATCAGTTTTCTTCCACAGTGGGTTCTACAGAACAAACTCAAGTCATCAGATTTCCACACACACAAGTGCTTTCTGCCACTGAGCCATCTCCCCAGCCACACAGACATTTATTCATGCAACAGCCTTTCGGTGAGTACAACCAGACCTTACACAGGATGTGGACTAGAGGGTTGCAATGGACAGCACCAGGCACAGCACAAACCTGAGAGGGCTCTCACCGAGGGACCAGAGAGCCAGGAGTTCTCAGGCAGGCCCAGGTGAGGCCCCCTGCCTCCCGTGGCTTCACTATCTATCCGTGGTGGTTACGCAGTGCTGGGCCCTGCCTTGTCCAGCATCAGAGCTCAGTTCTGAAGAGACAGTGAGTGCATCTGAGATGAATAAATAGAACTTTCCAAGGCTGCCAGGCGGGGAGCTGCTAGGCCTGGCAGAGTTCAGCAGCCTGTGCAAAAGACAGAGAAGCAATAAAGGGCAACATCCTGGCCAATAAAGACCAGCTACTGCTGCCCTGCTGCCCTGCTGCCCGCTGGGAGTCCCAGAGGGGTGGGGTGGTCTAACTGGTGGCTGACCCTAGAGGTTCAGAGGGTGTAGAAGGAGACTGTGCTGAGTCTTGGACTCAGGGTGTCTCTGTTGATCTCTTGTAAGCTTGGACTTTATCCTGGAATAAGCCTGCAGGAACTATGAATCAGATCCGGGAGATACACACGCACGCTCACTACACACACACACACACACACACACACCTATAAAACAAATCCACATCCACATTCCTTCTCATTCCACTGGACATAAACTATACTCCCGGGTGTTTACCTGTTTGAGGTCATTTCCAGGTGTCTCCCAGCTTCTTACGGCAGGTCACGTGAACAGGAACCCTCAGTGCCCAATCCCACCCTCTCAAGCTCCAGTGAGACCCCGCTTGTGTCTTTGCTGGTCCTCGATGTCCTGTTCTAACAAGCCCTCCCCCCATCAGCCATGTTCTCTGAGTGTCTCTGCTGACTTTCCCGTAAGTCGAGGAGGTGCTTCTTCTGATTCTCAGTTCTTTCCACGGAAAGCCTCGCAGTCCTTCCCACGCACTCCTGGAGCGATGGGCACCCACCAGGCATTCACAAGGGGCTGTGACAGAGAAGAGGATCACAGGCTGAGGACCGTGAGCCCAACTTCAGGGCAGGTGTGACGGAGCTTCTGGACTCCCTGGTGGGAGATGAGAGGAGAGGGAAGGAATACCAGCCACTGCTGCCCCACCACCATGGGCATGGCACTTTGCCCCGGAGGGGTCTATACAAACCTTCCAAACCACTCTGCCTCAGAGACCAAGAATCCCATCCCCTGTGGTTGTCACAGCCAGTTCTAGTCTCAGCTCCAACATCAGAGAGAGACAGATTACTGCAAAGGCAATGGTGCTTAAGGCCCAGGGTCCTGGAAGTTTTTTAGTAATGGAGCCATAGCCATCCATATGCATTGTAGACAAGCGGTACATACATTAGTCTGCCTGAGCTGCCATAGCTAAACACCATAACCAGTAACGCAAACAACGCACATGCATTTCTCACAATTCAAGGGGCTGGGAAATTCACAGATCAGAGCTGGAAGACTTGGTTCCTAATAAGGATGCATGGTTAACACTGTCAACTTGGCAGGTACCAGACCCACTGAAGGGGCAGCATCTGGGCACATCTGTGAGGGATGTTTTTTAATCCAACTTTTATTTTCAACAGTCCCGTGAAGGATTATTTTGGGCAGGTTAACTGAGACAGAGGAAACCCATCCTAAATTTGGGTGGTGCCATTTCCTGGGGTAGGGGGTGCAGTGTAGGGCTGCATACACGGAGAAAGCTAGCCCAGGCCCAGCATGCCTTGACAGCTGATGATTAGGACCACCTTCTCCCTTCCCTGACATGATGGACTGTACCCTAGAGCTCCGAGCCAAATAAAACCCTCTCTTCTTTTAGGAACTCTTGTCAGAGTATTTTGTCTCAGCAGCAGGATGAGTAGCTATTAGTTAGCACTCATCCTGCCTCTCAGATGGCCATTTTGTCTCTGTCTTCACGCTGTGGAGGGATAGCCTGTCTCTCTCTTCCTTTTCTGATGCCGTTGTGGGCTCTGTACTAGTGACCTCATCTAATCCCAGTCGCTCCCAAGGAGCCCCATCTCCAAGCGCCGCTAATATTAGGGGTTAGGACTTGTGGGATTAAGAATAGCACAACTCAGTCTGCGGGACACATGATAGCTCTCCCGTGAAAAATATATGCATATACATCACATGTATAATATAGATATATACATATGTTGAGAGGAAGTTATCATTCTCTTCCCACTTGTTCTCCCCAGTCATCATGCTTCTGCCACAGTAAGGCAGTCCTGGACCGAGGACAGGTATTTGGGGGATCCAGCTGTGGAGGAGCTGACTAAAGGCATGTTAGATGTGAAGCTGTGGTCACTTCCTTAGCTGGTCAGTAGCTACTAGCCGTGCTGGGATGGGAAGGGCCTGAGAGCCCACTCTGCCAGCTCCCACAAGTCCCTTCTCTGTAGGTACTGAGGGGATATCACAGAGGAGTGTGGACCAGGGCCGTGGCACTGAAACCAGCCTAGGAGAGGATTAAGATGGATGAAGTCGACACATTTTTATGGAAAGATTCTTTTAACTCTTACAGCTCAGACATGAAAGAAACCTTTTATAAAGATCCTCTCAGTTTAGCTCCAGTCCTCAGAATGCACATGACATCACGATGAGTCGGGAAGCTGCAAGGGGCTTTACCAACAATAGCTCGGAAAGGCGCACTTCAAACACATCAGGACAGACAACACTCTGCTCTCTCAAAGCACTGAGTCAAAACTGCCTTCGCATGAGGAGAAAGTGTGTCTGGCCTGAAGCTATATAGAAAACAGTCAGCAACGTGATGGGCAACAAACTGATTTAAATGCTGCGAGTTTGCTGGCTCCTGGTACTCTTCGTAAAACATAGTTCTTCACGGTTTCTTTGACATTTTAAATGTAATTCTTTCTCCCACCCTGTCCTCTTTCACCTGCACAGGGATTTTCTCTGATGGCCTCAGGCCAGGGTCACGGATGGTCTGGGAATCAGAGCATGGGTTCTGGATGGAATGTTAGCACTTACTTAGAACACCCCACCCATTTTACAGAAGAGGAAACAGACCCAGAGAAGCAGAGAAACACAGCAAGCTGATGTCCGAACTTGAATACAGGACTCTGTGCTCTTTACACAATTATACCTGTGACTTTCAAGATTCATTATAAGCAGCCAAACTGCTACAGTTTACACACACACACACACACACACACACACACACACACACACGGTTTTCTTTGGTGTAAACATCAAGCAGACTTTGTCCACAGTTCTCTAACATGAATGCCTTGGATCTCCAAAGGTCTGAAACAATGAGCCACAGGGCCCTCGAAGCCGCCTGTTGTTTAAAGGGAGGTCTTTAGGCCCAACTGGAGAGACAGTGAATTATTAGGAGCTTCTCCTGGAAAAGCTGGGGCAGACTGCAGATGATCCGGATGAACCCAGTCCATTCAGCCAAGTGTTCTTACCCCTCCCCCCCTTACTGCACCCTGTCCCTCCTCTTAACTCTTCCCCTCCAGCTACAGTGGAGAAGGGAGCACTGATAGGTCCTGTCCCTCCTCTTAACTCTTCCCTCCTGCTACAGTGGGGAAGGGAGCACTGATAGGCCCTGTCCCTCCTCTTAACTCTTCTCTCTGGTTACAGTGGAGAAGGGAGCACTGATAGGTCCTGTCCCTCCTCTTAACTCTTCCCCTCCAGCTACAGTGGGGAAGGGAGCACTAATAGGCCCTGCCCTTCCTCTTAACTCTTCCCTCCAGCTACAGTGGGGAAGGGAGCACTGATAGGTCCTGTCCCTCCTCTTAACTCTTCCCTCTGGTTACAGGGGGAAGGGAGCACTGATAGGCCCTGTCCCTCCTCTTAACTCTTCCCCTCCAGCTACAGTGGGGAAGGAAGCACTGATAGGATCTTTTGCTGACTCCTTACTGCCCTGCTTCCTACCATACACAGTCTCTACTGCAGGGGGATCCTGAGTTTGAGCCCAGCCTGGGCTACATTTACTTTTTGTTAATGGGAAATACAGAGGTCTAGAGTCTACACAACAGACGTCAGATTCCATGGTGTCTCTAGAATTCCTCAGTGTTTACGGGTCTTCCAAATGAAATAGACAATCTGGACCTTGTCACATTCAATTTCATTAATAACCATGGGGGACAACCATGGGGCAAACCAGGGATAGCTGGTGTAACTAATTTTGACTGAAGGCTTTAACAATGTCTTGATGCTAACTAATAAGGACACGATCTGCTGGCTCCAGCTGTCTAGTGCCTTATGAGATTTTGCAAAGTCTGGACACGCACTATTGATTTCCAAATAAAGTGGATGCCTTTTGATGCCTTCAGGGCAACCTAACAATCAGGGTCCCTACCTCAGCTTAAGTGAGGAGAGGGCAGCTTTCTCTCTCCTTTGGTGCGGTGGGATGATGTCTACAAAACTGCGCATCTTTGAGAGCTGTGTGTGCCTGGGGTTGCCGCTCATGGATCTGGAAGGGCTAACCTAGCATCTAAAAAGTAAACCAAGTGCCATCAGCTTGTGTCCCCCAAAATACATGAGTGTGGGCCCAGCTGATAACGCGACTCAACAGGCCTCCTTCAGGCACTATGGGTTCACTCCTACATCAGTTACAGGATGGTAATTCATGCTGATTGCTCTGTTAGCAATAATCAAAGTTATCAAGAACAGCCCTCAGGCCACCCAAAGGCCCTTTATTCTTTAGTCACCATCCCCAGGGGCTTGTCGTCTTAAATGCATGGCTAATCCCCATCCTCTGATTCTCTCCTCCAGGCTCCGTGTCCTTAATTTTAATCCGGAGGGGGAGCTAAGCCAGGGAGATGGCGCATGGTTACATTCCCAGCAAGCTGAGAAGCAGAGACAGGAGGATCCCAAGTCTAGTCCCATCCTGGGCTCCCCACAAAGGCTGTCTAAGGAAAGGGAGGAACAGAGTAGTTTCTACAGACGAATCTGTGCTTGGTGCCCAGGAGGAAAGCCCATCTATGCCTCTTTACCCCTGCACTGTGGGAGAGGCTCTGCTTCCATCTCAGGATGACCTCGAAATTAATTAGACCTGTGGTTCTGCTGGGCAGAAAATTCCAGAGAACCAGAAGCCACTGGCTCGTTAATGGTAAACTGCACTTCAGACTCTCGGGTGACAAGAATGCTATGAGTGTGCAAACACAGAAATGAAGGCTTGGCTGCTTCTGATGTTTCAAACGGAGCCCATTGAGATATTCGTGAAAACCACAGCTTGGCTGTCATCAGATCAAAGTGTTCTGCAGCCTCTTCAACAAGTGAAAGTTGGAGCCCCGCCTTTTCACAGGTGTCATGCAAAGAATTATGCCAAGTGCTGCAACAAAAACAAGCAGGCCACCATTTGCACCCAGAAAACTCTACAATCTGGTCAGGAAAGCAAGATGCAATGCTGAAAAAATTGTAAATATGAGACGTACCACAAAAGAGAGATAAACAAAGTTACAGGGTTTCAGGTGTGAGAGATTACATCTGGCTGCCGTAACCCAAAGGGGTGGACGCAAGTGCTATGTGAGCCCAGGCTCTTGCACACAGAGCAACTGGATCTGCCTGTGTCTCTCCAGTTACCCATGCAATAAAGTTGTCTTGCTAGTGGATCCCACGATACAACTTGTTTTCAGTTTCTATCACCACGTAACATTAATGCGGACTTGGTGGCTTCAGACACACACATCATTACTCTGAGGTCTGAGCATCAGGACCCTGGCCAGTGTCCTCATCTGGAATGACTCAAACCCCATTCAGGTTACTGGCAGATTTTATAGTCTTGCAGCCTAGAGATGAGGTTCCTGTTCCCTTGCCAGCTGTCAGAAGTACTGTTGGGATCTACAGGACATCCATAGTTTGGCTGTGAGACCCTCCTAAAATAGGGCAACTTGGATCCAAATCCTCTTTTAAAGGACTTCCCCGTGGAGCAGAAGAGATGGCTCAGAAGTTGTAAGGCCTGCATCTCTTTCAGAGGACCCAAGATCCAGAGAATCCAACGCTGTCCTCTGGTCTCCACAGGTACCCACCCACACGAGTGTAACATGCATATATGCAGGTGCACACCTATATACGTAAATTTAAAACAATCTTTAAAGGACATGCTGAACTAAACCCCACC
Source organism: Apodemus sylvaticus (assembly GCF_947179515.1). NCBI lineage: Eukaryota > Metazoa > Chordata > Mammalia > Rodentia > Muridae > Apodemus > Apodemus sylvaticus. The sequence continues at coordinate 95,978,585 of NC_067482.1, read as the reverse complement.
CAGCTGACATAATCAGAGTGACCTTGTCTTAGATTAGCCCAGAGTCCATGAGCACCTTGATTACAGTATAAACCCCTTCACAGCCCTAGACCATGCCCCTAACCACTCCTCAACAAGCCATCATATGCCCATGTCCCCTCAAAGGGAGGGGATCACAGGGAAGGATACTCTGAGGACAGGAAAGGATAGTGCCATTGGCTGCCTGCAGCGACAAACGCAGCAGCAAAAGCTTTGGAGACAGTGTGAGAACACAAATCCCACTGTAAACCATTTCTTGTACAAATTCAAACCGACAACCAAGGAGGGTCTCAAGAAGGATGGCGAATATGGAAAGAAATGAGGTAAAGTTACTGCCACAATATAGAGTATGTTCACTACATTCTATTTATGAATATTATATTACCATAATAAAGCACACTACACACACACACACACACACACACCTTATTCTTACAATGTAACATTGAACTCTTCACCATTCAACGGTACACTCTATATCATACTCTTGTAGACGTGGCCAGTGAGTGTATCACCAGTAAAAATGGCACTAAATGTATTGGCACAACAGAAGAAGAAACACTATAAAGAGATGAAGTCATTACAACGCCATTTTCCCACCTTGTCTCTTGAGAACTCCCTCCCCTGCAACCCTGCCGTCATATACTCACAGAAAAGCACTCATAGGCACAACAGCCTACAGTCCCAGGCAAGGTCCCAGACAGTTAGCATCAAATGCAGATATGTGGGCAAAAGAGCTTGCTAGCTCCCAGCTGTTAAGTCACCCCTCACCTACAGCCAGCCCAGTAAGTGACTTCCACTCAGCAGCAGGAAGGAGCAGTCCCTTTTGAGCCCTGACTTGTAAACTAAATAAGTTGTGATTTCAAGCCATTGGTTTGAGGTGGTTTGTTGAACAGCTACATGTGACCAGAACAACAGAGGAAGCCTGCTGGATTCTGGGGGAAGCCCAGCCCTCTTCCCAACCAAGAAGGCGGAACAGCCAACAGACAAGGAGGGGGCGGCTTTCTGATAATCACATAACATTCTGATCCTCCTGCTTTAATCTGGGGCTACCCCCTGGCAGGGATTAAGAACCCTGACCTACTGTCCGGAAGGAGCTTGACCTACTGTCTAACTCTAAGCAAAGGAGGAGGCAAGAGGAAGAGAAAAAAGGAGAAGAGGAGAGGAACCGGTTCAAAACTGGCACCTGACATGCAGATACAGGAAATGGGGGGTGGGGTGGCACAGAAGACAGAGGTACCCCTAGATGGATGCCCATCCTTGTTCTGCTGGTAAAAGGCAGCATGGCCCCACTCTCCTGCCCTCAGTGCTGGTTAGGTTCTGTCAACGGGACACAGATCTATACACAGCTGGGACGAGAGAACCTCAATTAAGAAATTGCCTCCATCAGATAGGCCCGTGGGCAAGTGTGTGGAGCATAGTTTTGATTTCTAATTGATGTAGGAAGGCCCAGCCCACTGCAGGCAGCGCAGTCCCTGGATAAACAGGCCTGGGCTGTATAAGAAAAGAAGCTGTGAAAGTTTTAGGAAGCAGCATTCCTCGGACAGTGTCTGATCCAGTTCCTGCCTTGGCTTCCTTCAAAGATGGGCTGTAATCTGTAAGCCAAATACACCCTTTCCTCCATATGTGGGTTTTGGTGAGTGGTTTATCACAGCAGCAGAAGGCTAACTAAAGCTTCCCCTCAGGTTCTGAAAATAGGAATCTGGCTTCTAAATACAAATGGAATTTCCCAAAGCCATGCCATGTCCCTGGTCCAAAGCATGTAATTCCAGCGGTGTGTCTGCATCTCAAAAAGCACTGTGGGGGAGAAAATGCTTCACACAAGTGTTCTTGCTTATTTGGGTGGGTCTGAGGGAGAGGATTTCTGAAGGATCAGAATCTAGTACCGACTGGGCAATGTGGGAGATTGCTCAGAACAGCAAGAAGAAATAGTGCATGGTATACCATACAGACACACAGAACGCATGCCATGCACACTGTGACAGCACACTGCGACTGCACAGTGCACAGTGCACACCGCACACTGCACACTGCACTGTTTGTCCCACTAAGAACAGCAGCCGATGGAAGAGAAACCTGTGTTAGGAAGCTGTACTTGACTAACGTGAATGACAAATCCTAGAATTTCAGCATTCTCAGTTATACAATCCAGTCGTTCCATTTTACAGACAAGGAAGTTGAGGCTTAGTAGAAGTATGTGTTCTCATTGCTAGAGAGGGAGACCTGCAGTGAGGAGGGAGGGTTTGATGCTTTTTCTCATTACTTCTGCACAAAGCCATGGGTCCTCTTTTGCTCTCTGTCCATTATTTATGATTTAATCAGAGCACCAAATCCAGATACACGAGCCCATAAGCTTCACCAGAAGCCAGCTATTGCCCAGCTCCTCTTCCCACGGTTTCTAGGAACATGTTGGAAATGTTAACCCATGAGTATCACTGGGGATAGCTGGTTCCAGGAGCACTTCTGGTGAAGGGACATTTCTTAACCAGCCTGTCCAGGCCACAGACATCTTCCCCATAACCAAGCCATCCCTGCGTATGGTTAGATAGATATGACCCTGCCCACTTAACTAAGACAGCTCTTGAATCCTGGGACCAGTGAGAGAAAAGATCCCAAGTTTGCCTTGCCCTCATTTCCTGGGAACTCAGACAGCTCGCAGTCAGGTTAACCATCCCTGTAGAGATGTCTCTGCCTTTTGCATGGAGCCTTATGCACCCACAGTAAGGAAGGTTCCCGTGGCCCACCTTCTACCAAGCCTCTATACACTTCCATACCTCTGTCACCCTCTTGGGGCCTAGGACCCTCTGCTACCACAACAGAGGCTCAAGGGGTCTGCTTAGGCCTGACACGGACTGGGCCTCACAGCTATTGGGGTAGTAGGGAGGGGACTTAAGGGCAATGGAAGTAGTTCTGAGTGACCTCCTCTGCCTGCGCACAGTAGTGTTCCCACTCAGTTGGGGAAGAATGGCTCTGAGGTCAACTGGGGCCACACTAGCAAGGTCCCTCAGTGTAGCTGGTCTTGGCTACTTGTGAGCTCTCCGTCTCCCACTCCTTATGCCCTCGGGTTCACCCTCTAACACTAGACAGGATAGAAACATGGATAGAGGGGAGAGAGGAATTAGGAAAATCCCTGAATCTATTTTCTTTTCTTTTGATTCTTTGTTGACCACAGCTACTAACAAACTATAACCAACCTCCCTAAATGACCAACAACCTCCCTAACTACCATCACCACCTCTCCGGCTCTGGCATTTGTGTACCTTCTGGAAAGTTCCCAGAATTCCAAATGTCCTGCAATCACAGAAATTATCTGCAGCTGGCAAAACCACGCTTCTGCTAGAGCACGAAGCAAATCACAGTCACCAGCTGAGGACAGTCCAAAGCAGCTCCATATCCCTACACCTAGAATTAAAACAAAAGCACATTCTTATAATAGTTCTGCATTTTTTTTTCAAAGAAGCCAAAAATTCCAGAACTTTCAAAAATGTCACTACACCTCAGCTCTGGCCTTTTCAGTCTGGGAGACTCCTGAGTTGTCTCCCAAGGGTGTAGAAAGCACAAATGCAGCACTGCCTGCCTTTGTTTGGTTTGTGTCTGGGTGAATGTGCACAGGGGGGAGGGGGTCAGGGGTTAGGGGCAGTGTGAACAGTGTGCAGGCATGCTTACACAGGAAGGTGGAGGTGGAGACCAGAGGCTGGCATCAGGAGGTCTTCCTCATCATGTTTTCATCCATTACAATTTTTAGTTTTGAGAGGAAGAAAAAGAATGGTGAAATTTGCGTAAAGGCATGTTAGTCACAAGGCAAACAAGCAGCTATACAGAGGACCCACAGAGAATAAAAGAGTGAGCCCGGGGAGCCAGAAAAAGAATACTTAGGCTCTGGCAGCACTACAGCAAGAGACAAACGAAAAGAAAAAGGGAAGTCCAGTCTAAGCGTGGCAGAGCAGACCCAACAGAGCTTTGAGGCAATTCACAGAGACTCTGCTAGAGCAGTGGGAATTCTGGGAAGGAAAAATACATTATCTCATTAAAGGGTCTCTCACTGAACCTGGAACTCACCATTTCAACTAGACCAACTGGCCGTTGATTCTCAGAGCTCTGCCTGTCTCCACATCTCAGCAGTAGTTACCAATAGTCACCACTACACCTCACCTGGCTTTTTACATAAGTGTGGGGATTTAAGTTTTACATAACTTAGGTCCGCAGGCTTGTGCATCGAGTACTTTGTCTACTAAGCTACCTTAATAGTTGTATCTTTCCCTCTCTACACTCTATCCCCCACTCCCCCACCTCCACCTTGGTATCCAACAAATGACCCAGATGGTAGAGATAGAGACTGCACTAAGATTACTAATTCAAGACCCCCTTTTCCTTGCATGTCAGCACCCTAATTTTAGGATCCAACTCAGAGTAACATGATACATCCTTCCTAATGACAACTAAAGACTTGAGGAACAAAAACGTATGGGACTCAAACACAGCTAACTGTGGACTAGAAATCAAATGATCAAGGAGCTGTCATAGAACAGAGAAGATTCTAGAACTCTCTGCTCCCAGTGTGTTTATCTGCAAAATACACATAACAGTTAGGTTCACGGCGAATTTTATGCCTTGCACATAACGGATGTTCAGTAAGTACTTGGAAGCAGAAAGACTATTTTTTCAGGCACACAGATTCCATCCAGTACTACCCAGGGTTATGTGGATTACAACAAGAACAGTACTATAATACCTTGAGGTTTTTCTCTAGTGGACTGAGCAGTCTTTAAATCAAGTCATTTATTTTCTGCACTTTTTTTTTTTTTGTTCCATGTTACAAAAGTAGAAAGAGCACATTCAGAGTTTTTCTAGAGAATTTCAACAAGGCTATGGCCCTGAGCCTAAATGTTTGGCTACAAAAAATATTCCTACTATAAACATTTATATGAGGGCTTTAGTGTAAATGTAAGTCTTAATTTCAGTGGAATAGATTTCCAGGTTATATGATAGCTGCATTTAGTAGCTTAAGAAATTGACAAATTGCTTTTCAGAAGGACTGAATCACTAGATATTCCCACAAGCAACATGTAAAGGACCGATTCCAACATCCTGGCCTGTTGACTTATTCTAGTCATAATTGCAAATGGTTTTAGTAACATTTCCCTAATGCTTGATGGTGGAGAGCATCTTTTCAGTTCCTTGCAGTTTGGAAATCCTTTTTGGTAAAATGTCCTTTTATTTTATAGCTGGATAATTCTTTCTGTCTTCAAGAAGGAGGTACAGTAGCATCTGTGCTCTCCTAGTCCTTTGTCAGATGTGAGCCTAGATATTGGCTCTGGTTTCATAATTTATCTTTTCTTCCTTTTAATGAAGACCTTTTAAAACAAATTAAATTTTGCTTGTCTAACAGCACATGTTTGCATCTATAACTGAACTTGTCAAATCTAAGGATTCTTTGCCAAACTCTCTGATGCACTCGGTTTTTTCTCCTGTTTCTCTCTCTCTCTCTCTCTCTCTCTCTCTGTGTGTGTGTGTATGTGTGTGTGTGTGTGTGTTTGCCTGTGTGTCTGTGTATGTGTGTGTCTGTGTGTGTCTGTGTCTGTGCTATGTGCATGTATTACACACATGTAGAAGCCAAGGGACAAGCCCAGATGTTGTTTCCCAGGGGTCTGCCTGTCTCCATCTTTCTAGAGCATTGGAATGATAAGTATGCTCCAGACACAAACTATTCAACAAGGCAAACAAAAGAAATATTAACAATAAATGAGTAGGCCAGACTATGGGGTGCAGTCCATCTCAAGGGGAAGATCTGCCCGCAGAAATATGAGGCAGCTGGCTATACCGTGTCTGAAGTCGGAAGCAGGGCAGTGTGTGCTAGGACTCAAGCCTTTTCCTTTTTATTCATTCCAGGACCCCAGCCCATGAGAGGCTGTCACTACATTCAAGGAGGGCCAGAAAAAAAAACCATAACAGTATTGAATTAAGTGAAACCAGTTCTCGCCAGGCATTGTGGGACATATCTGTAATGCCAGTACTTTCAGTATCAGTGTTTGTGGCATGAAACAGTGATTGATCATGGTCACTAAAACAAGGGTCTACAGGTTGGAGTTGTGGCTTGGCGGTGGAGAGTCTGCCCACCATGCTCAAGGTCTAGAGTCCAATCCTTAGCACTGAAAGTTAACAAAAAGTCTGGAGGTGGACATCAGGACCAGCCAGCCAGCCACAGGCCCTGTTGCCCTCCAGGGCTAAATTCCAACCTTCTACTCTCCCATCGTTAGCACACATCTGCCCTTGCAGTGGATGAATCTCAGACAGAAGCAAAGAGGAAGGAGAGAGCAGAAGTCTCAGGCCAACCTTTTATGGAGTACACTGGCTTTCCCCCAAATCTCATCAGTTTCACCTCCATGAAATCTTATTGGCCAGAAGCACCTTATAGAACTGTGCTGGAAAACAAGAAGTCTGAATAGTAAAATGCCATTTACCCCCAGATAGGTCCCACTTATAATGAGAAGGGAAAGAAAATTCAAGCCAGATAAGGTGGTGCACACCTATAATCCCACCACTAGAGAAGCTAGCTGATCATGAGGTCCAGGCCAGCCTGGAGTACTGTGACACTCTCCCTCCAAAACTTCAATAAATAAGTAATAAAAAGGAGGCTTTGAAATGATGGAATCAACTGCAGACATATCAGAATGGAAGCATCAAATAACCTAAATCAACAACAGAGAACAAATATTTACTATTCAGATGTAATCCCCCCTGAAGCTTCTGAACAGGCATCTAAACAAACGGCCACACTCTGATTATAAGGCACGAATGTGCCTAGCCTGTCTTTAGAAGCTTCCTGTGTGTATAGCATTTAGCAAATTGCTTGCCCAGAGATTACCCAGAATTCCTGGGATCAGCAGATACAATATAAAGCACAGGATGTTCTAAAAATGGTACTTGTCATAAGAGCTAACATGACTGAACTAGAAAGACTGCTCTGGCCCAGGGACAGAAAGATTGGTGAGCACTTGAGTGATGAGCCTCATCTATAATTTAGTAAGTTGCACTCACTCATTCACGGACTTCAACACAGCCTGAGAAGGGCCATCTCCTTCCTCTACTGTTCAAGTCACCAGGGAGTTGTGGCTGCTGGTGACGGGAAGTTCTGCAAAGGAGCCCAGCACTTCCTTTCCTGTGTAGTAAATGAGCTTCCTAACTGAGCATGCTCCAGACAAACTACCCAACAAGGCGGACAAAAGAAATACTAACAATTAGTCAGGCGTGAGCAAGAACAACTCATTCCGTATGCAAAAGTCCAGTGGAAATAGTCATTAAAGACACGATTCGATCATTTGGTGGTTTTCCAGAGAGCTTTATCACAGGGTTCTGCCAGCCTTTCAGCAGCTTTCCAGCAGCAAAGCTGAGAGGCCCCTTCCCTGGGACTCCAGTCTGGAGCTCTTTTCAATAGCACCCGTAATCTTGTTAAATCTTAATACCTGTTTTATGGGCCCGCTCGCCTTTCCTTCCAGCCTTCGATGACCTTGTTGTCTTTGTGTGGCTTGAATGTCATCTCATGAGAGTTGTACAGTTAATTCTAGAACAACTGCAGGCTGAAGACTACACCTGTGACATGCGCCATAGACAAAGGGGCACAGAATGCAGAGTGATGTTGCCCACCAAATAAGATTTAAGACATATACTAGGCATTTAAGGTAGAAGATGAATTTTGGGCACCTGGCCACCGCATTTTTGTCTGTTTTCAGAAGGAGAAAATGAATTTGTCCTAAAGTCATTTTAGCTCAGTAAAAATGCACCAGGCATGAGAACAGAAAATAAATGAGTTAGTTTAGCCATACTGCACAGAAATCAGCCATATCCATAAAACTATTAGCTGCACCTACCCGATGCTTCTAAATGCAGCATACAAGGATTAAATATGAACATGTCAGGGCTGGAGAAATGGTTAAGAGCACTTACTGCTCTTGTAGAGGACCCAGGTTTAGTTCTCAACACCCACATAAAGCAGCTCACAACTGTCTGTAACACCTGTTCTAAGGGATCTGATGCCCTTTGGCCTCTGGGGGCACCTGCACACACATGGTGCACACAAATGCACATAGGTGCACATATACACACAAATAAAAATAATAAATACATCTTTTAAAAATATATGATCAAGAGAAAGTGGGTCATTTGGCTTCAAGTCATAATGTTTGCAGTGTTAGTCAGTGTCTTAGTTACTTTTCTATTACTGTGACAAAATGCCACACTTTGGAAGCAAAGTGAAAGAAACTGTGAGCTCACACCCTAATCCACAACCACAAGGCTGAGTCAGAGCACTGGGAAACACAGGAGTCTTTCCAAACCTCAAAGCCCACTCCCAGTGACACGCCTCTTTCAACAAGGCTACATCTTCAAACAGTTCCCAAACAGTTCCACCAACTGGGGACCACGGATTCAAATATTTGGGGCTGTGGGGGCCATTCTCATTCAAACCACCACAGCCGGAAAAGAGTGAATTGCATATGAAAGATATTGAGAAAGGTAAGAAGACATTTCTTCAGAAGTGTGCCCAGTCCACACTGGAAAGGGAGAGAGTCAGAAGACTGGATCAAAGCTCAGTGGTCTGAGTAGAAGACAGGTCAGGCTTCTGCCTGAAGAGAATTGTCTTACACAGGTAGCACCAAGAGCAAAGGCATCACCTGGAGAGAGGATACCATGACTGAGTGTTCAGAGAATCCCAGGAATGACACCCCTGGGACAAAAATGATTTTTACCAGGATTAAAGAGAAGGGAGAAGGGGCAGGCCTGACAGTTTATATTTAAAAGGCTACTAATAAGCAATAGTCTTATTTATTAAAAACAAATGTCTCATTCTCTTAATGTGTGCCATAATTTAATTCATTCATCAAAGTTCAGACAACAAAGAGCTAACAAAATATTTCTGTTGTACAGAAATGATTTAAGTAAAATCAGCTTGTAGTAATGTGGATATGATCTTTTATAAAAATAGCAACTGTAATTCCTGTTTCCCTATCTCAAAATAGGATTGACCTTAATTAGTAACATTCATCTTTTCACAAACATAGGAGATGCCACCTCAAAATGTTTTATAGTTAGATTTATATAACTGGGTATGTGTGTGTGTTTAAAGACTGGGGAAATCCTCTCATGTTGCAGACCAAGCAGAAAACTCACCCGTGCTTCAGTCTGTGTTCAGTAGTCCTTTCCAGGGGATGGGAGGACAGCTAGTACACCAGCGGTCCTCAACCTGAGTTCACAGATATCCTGCACTTCAGATATTTACATGGAAAATCCTAACAGTAGCAAAATTACAATTATGAAGTAGTAATGAAAGTAATTTTATGATTGGAGCTCACCCCAACATGAAGAACTTTATTAAAGGGCTGCAGGGTTAAAAAGAGTAAAAACCACTGTTCTATGTTACTCTTGACAATGCCAATTTAATTAGAATTCCCTGTACCAAAAATTCTGCCTTTTGCAATTAAAAGGCATTTCAGTATAGTTTGTGCCTGACAGAAAATAGAGAGTATTTACTACTTCTTACATTTTATAGCAGATTTTTACATTAAGATGCTTTTACAAATTAGCATGGCAGACTGGCAAGTTAGACTTTTTTAAATTTATGATTATATATCTAATATATGTAATATATCTAATATCTAATATATCTAATTCATAAGTCATAATTCAGAATTGTTCTTAAACACTCACTCAGAAACACAATACTAGAACTATATATGGTAGTGCTGCTTTTTGCTAATTCATTGGATAAAAAGATTAAGATAAAGGAGATAATCTATAAACGATTAATGGTAAGAAAATAATACATACAAATCACACACACATATATAAATACATACATACATATATATATATATATATATATGTATATATATTTGAGCAGACCTGGAGAAATGGCTCAGCAATTAAGAGTGCTTGCTGCTCTTCCAGAGAACCTGGATTTAGCTCCTACCACCCACATGGCAGCTAGCAATCCTCTGCAGCTCCAGGTTCAGAGGATCCAATGCTGTCTTTTAGCGTCTCTGGACCCTGCACACACAGAGTACATAGACATATATACAGGCAAAACAGCCAAAGACATAAAAATTCCAAATAATATCTAATTTTGAAATATGTATTTGTATGTGTATATATCTATTTGGAATATATATGTATGTGGGATATATATATATATATATATATATATATATATATATATATATTCCAAAGTGTAAATATACCCACTCCTTTCTGTGTCCTTGAACAGAACTTATTTTAACTGGATTCACAAAGCAGGCCCAGCTGGGATATGACAATATGAAGGTAATTCAGAATCCTAAGTCTGAATCCTAATTTTGGTTGTATTTTGACACATTTAGAAACTGCCTCCATTTCACTGGCCTGTGAACATGTCCATTGGGCACTTTCCTGACTGCTAATTGATGGGGAGTGGGGTTTCAGCCACTGTGGGTGGTGCCACCCTGCAGCAGTTGGGTCTGGGCTAGAAAAGTGGCTGAGTAAGCAAGGGGATGCCAGCCAGTAAGCAGTGCTCCACCATGGTCTCTAAGTAAGCAGTGCTCCACCATGGTCTCCAAGTAAGCAGTGCTCCACCATGGTCTCCGCCTCAGCTCCTGCTTGCAGGTTTCTGTCTTAGGCTCCTGCCTAGACTTCCCTTGATGGTAAACTATAATCAGAAAGCCAAATAAGCCCCCTTCCTCCACCTAAGTTGCTTTTGGTCATGGCGTTTACCACAGCAACAGGCACCGGACTAGGCAGTCCCCAAATACAAACCAAATACAAACAAATACAAATACAAACGGTGCGGTCTAAGGAAACGGCAAACCTGAGACCATGCTGCTTCTCAGGCAGCCACTTCTAGACACACAGTATGCACTGTGCCTCCTCACACTCTCCTGCCAGCTCCCTAAGACGATGGCTTGATACTTACTCTAGGCACGACCTGTACTGGCCTCGTGCTTTCCTGCAATTGCCATACATTCTTTTTCAAACACCTCTGCGTTTGATATACTTTGTAAATTATACAAAGCAGCATTGTGCTGTGAGCAAGTTTCTAAGATGGTTTATATGTCAAGAAAATGAGCAAATGAATAAATCACATTAGAATGTCCCTAAGGAAACAGGGTTTTTAAATGTGTTAGCACAGGGGTCAAGGGTCACCAATAGTGACATGACAGTGACATGATCAATGATGGCATGTTTTGTGGAGAGAGTAACTTCATACAGATGCCAGAGTACAACCCTTTAATCCCTAGGGAGGACACACCTGGCCTGCTTACAAGTCGAGGTGCTAAACTCTATCCCAGCAAAGCATTCTTACTACCAAGATCTTGTAGGAGCCATGTTTTATATGCAGATAAAATTATCAGGAGATTAAAACAAAATTTCTCCATTGGATTCAGAAGGGATTTCGTCAAGTTCCAGAAAAAGAATGTGAAGCCAGTTAATCCCACCAGAGCTCAGGGCTTAGGGATAACAATTTATATTCCATGAATTATTCTAGACAAAAATAAACTGTAAATTGCAGGGAAACGTGTCTTCTGCATCTTCCGGCAACATGTACTGTGGCTCCCCTTGCCTGAGCCCATCGTTAGCATAAGAAATCTAATTCCATAATATGAGAAAAGTGGATTTATAGTTTAAAAATCACCATGTTTTGTTTGTTTGTTTGTTTTGCTTGACTAGGTTTCCCCTCTCTTCAGTCTGGAGCTGCCTGCGATGCCATCTTTCTTCTGAAGTCCAGCCACAGGACCCTTCCCAGAGAACTCTGCTTCACTTCCCCCACTTCCTGTTTCTCCTCCTCTGCCTCAGTCTTCCAGTATCTCGGGTTACAATGGGCATGTCACACAACTGTAACCGTGCCTGGGACCCTCCCCAGCACCTGCTAAGCCCGCCCCTTCTTCCCTCTCTCCTTCTGGAGCTTTCTCTAACAGCCCTCCTGTGCCCCCAAAACTCACACCTTCAGCCTTGCCCCGGCTACAGCCTTCTTCCCGCTGCTCACCCTGTCACTCGGAGTTCCAAAGGGGAAGCTTTGTAGGACCAACATAAGAATGCCAGCACACACCAGCTTGTCCCCAAGACAAGCCCAACCACAGTCCCTAAAACCTCTACTTCTGGTTCTTAGATTTTTATAGACAAGATTTAGTATTTGAAATTAGCAGGTAACCTGAATTATCACCTTCTGATGTTGTTCTTGGTGATGTTCCAGCCTAAGCAACAGTGCACCTGCACACGTACGTATGTACGTGTACACACACACACACCCACACACACAGACACAGACACACATATACATACACATACACACACACACACACACACACACACACCACATACATACACATATACACACGGTGTCACAATGCTGAAGGGCTAACGTTGTGGCTATCATTGCTAGGGGTCACTCTCAATATTCTCTCTCTCTCTCTCTCTCTCTCTCTCTCTCTCTCTCTCCCTCTCTCTCTCTCCCTCTCTCCCTCTCTCCCTCTCTCTCTTCCTCTCTCTCTCTCTTCCCAGGATCCCATTATCTCCAACTTGACAAAGTTTTCTGAGTTACCTGATTTCTCCATGTCTAGGTTTTCTCATCAGTTAACTGGGAATAAAGGGCCCTGCTCATGCAACTGGTCTGAGGGTCAGCGTTTCTTTTAGAGAAGGGATTTTTCTGCCTAATTCTGTTCAAGGAAAGGCTTGCAGCTGCTCAGCTGCCAAGAGGACTGTTGGCGAGCCCTCCAGCTCTCCACATCCCTGGGTGTCCGCAGATGTGCCAAGGGGTTTTAGGGACCAGGGGGATGTGCGGCAGGCTGCTCACAGGCAGCACTGGCCTCAAGTCCCGAGGATGGCTGGCTGACACTGCTGAGCCCAGGTTACAGACTCTCCTCTTCTGGCTCTCTGCCTTCTCCTCAAAGACACGAATCCCTAATAAGAGTGCCACACCCAGACTCTGCTTCATTTACTGCTTCAGAAGAGCCCGCTGTGGGCTAGTTGTTGCATATTTAGAGAAGCACCTGGCACAGCACACACACCAGGCACAGCACGCACACCACACACACTGGGCACACCAGGGACACCACACATACCAGGCACACCAGGGACACCAGGGACACCAGGCATACCACACACACTGGGCACAGCACACACACTGGGCACACCAGGAACACCAAGTACACCACACATACCATGCACACTAGGCACACCAGGCATACCACATACACCAGGGACACCACACACACTACACACACTGGGCACACCAGGGACACGGGACACCAGGTAAGTGCTTTTTAACAGAAGTAAAGACGTCGTCTGGAAAGACAGCCTTCGATTCTCATTCTCTGAGGATGTTCAAGTTTGGTATCAACTGAGGTCTAGCCATTCAAGAAAATATTCTGATACTAATCAATATGGCTGCTTCTACATATTGCTAAGCTTATGATGTGGGGCCTTTTGACATTATCTTACCTAGTTTTGGTCACACACGTTCAATTTTTCATTGCTCTTGGGGGTATATTCTGACAATAAATTATACATTTTTAAAACATTTTTGGCTACTTTCTAACATGGACTTAGGTAAAACAAGCAACAAACAAACAAATTATAGGCTAACTAAATTAGCCTTCTCAGGATGGATGGAAAGACCCTTCAACAGAGTCAACCCAAAGAGAATCAATCATGACTCCTGGGCTGTGGGCAAAGGGTGTGGACAAATGGGAGGAGTCCTCACCACTGCCAGCTTGGATTCTTGTCTGCACATCCATGGCCATGCGCTGTCCAGCAAGTCATTCATTCACTCATTCATACATTCACTCATTCATTCAAACAACAAATCATCATGCCAGGTTCTCACAGGCATACGTCGTGCCAGTTTTTTACCCCAAAAGTAGAAGGTTACGGTGGGGCAACAGGCAAGACCACTGAAGGGAGCTGATCACTGTGTAGAGACGAGGAGCAGACTAGGGCTTGGTCAAGGACGGTCCCTCAGGAAAAAGGGCCTTTGCGCTGGAAATTTTAAAGATGAAAATCCAGAAGAAAATGCCTGGAGCAGCACATTCTAGGCAGGAAGGAGGGCAAGTGCTAAGACCCTGGAGAATTGAGGCTTGGAAAGACTGCCAGGGAGGACATTTTAGCAGACAGTGCTAGGCATGCCAGAGTGCAGCCCCTGGGGGAACTGGGAGGGGCACCCAAATCTGAAGAGGAATTCCAACCTCATTCTGAATATCAAGAGAACCCACAGGGATTTTAATGGAGTTGACAATACTTCTACTTCAAAAAGTCATGGTGACTAAGAGCAAGTTGCACAGTGATGGAGGAAAGCAAATTACAATACACTAAAAGATGTGGGCACTTTCCAGTTCCTGGGTGATGCTCCAGTTTAGCACTGTATCATCATTACTCTGGTGACCCTGTAACTGCTTTATGAGCTTTTATTAGAATATTGAGAATGAGCTAGTGCTATAGATTAAATCAGCACTAGACCCGAGGAAAAGCCAGTTAGGAGCCCAGCCCAGCCCACCTTCCCACAGGCCCATTCCCACTTACAGCATGTCATTTGCAGGGTTAGCTAATCTTTATAAATCATCCAGTGTCACCCTCAGCTGTCACTCCTCTAGAATAATTACTAGCTCTGGGACACTGGTGGAGACGGAGTGATACATATTTTTCTGCCTGTGCAAGCTACAGCATCATGACCCAAAGAGAAAAGCCGTGAATGTGTGGCCTCTCGAGGCACCAGAACTCATCCAGTTCTGTATCCCTAGGAATGACCGCATATAAACAGTGCGTGTGCTTGGCATTTCTTTTCCTTTCAGATGAAATGAGAATTATCTGCCACATCTAGTGGCCAAAGGCAGGCTGTGTGGGAAGAAGCCGTTAGGAAAGCCAGCCCAGACCTCATGCAAGAAACAGGGACGCGTCCAGAGGGCCAGTAATGAAACAGGCCAACTGGTCCAGGACAGAAGCTGCGATCCTGGGAAGTATACCATCTTACATTATTAAGCAGGTGGTGCCCTGGTCAGGGCGGAACTGTCTGGGAAGACCTGAGCGTAAGAAGATTCCAGCAAGACACCTGTTAACAGAAAGAGCAGGAAGCATGATCTTGTTCCCCTAACAAGCACCTAAAAGCAAGCATGAAGTACATGTCTTCCTCATGACAAGTTTTTCCTGACAGAAAATGTCTGGGATGAAGCCAAGAGCAGTTATACACACCTGCAGTCCTTGCACGGGGAGGCTGGGACAAGAAGGGTAATGATTCAGAGATAGCCTGAGCTACATAGTAAGAGTGATCGGGGGTCAGCCTGAGCTACATACTAAGAGCCTGTCTCAAAACAAGATATACACAGTGACTTTACTTTCTCTCCCAAAGCTACTTTTATTTATTCTTGGTAATCAAAGATTACCAAGAAAAGATGACGATGCCCCTGCCTTTATTTCATCTCTACATTAGTTTTGAAAAGTGGTGCCAAGCCCAAAGCCTCCTTAATATACAGGGTCCCAACTCGTTGTCCAGATCAGGAGCAAACAGAGATTTCAGCACTGTGAATGAGCAGCATGGAAGAAATTTAGTCAATGCAGACTGTTGATGTGAAATTCTTAATTAAAATGCTCTTGGGCTGTGGGTACGACCCAGTGGTACATGTGTGTTCATGTGATCATCCTGAGAACCACAAATAAATATAAAGACACGTTCTTCAATAGTCCACTCCATCTATGAAGCAGCCACTTGGGCAACTCTGTTTGAGATCATCCGATGGGGTGCGTCTGGGTGGGAAGGGCCTATCTGATTGGGAATACTGGAACTAGCTACCGAGTCTGAAGCATTGGCCTTCCTTTTACCAGGCCAGCATGTTGGCAGAGAGCCTTGAAGACTCATTCTGAATACTGCCACACGGAAGCAACAGTATGTAGAGGTGGAGTCACTATATGAATGTGGGACTGAGAAGATGGCTTCCCTTTTCCTTCCTAGGTCTTTGCCTAGTCTATGAATTAAACTGACATAAGATGATTGAGGGGCACAAAATCATGCTAATTATACACATAGTCCTGAGAGTCAGAAAAATGGGAGAACCATAGAAGGGGCAGGTGAGAAAAGCTCTCCCTGAGCTATCGTGGGTGGGGGAATGACATGTTATGGGAAAGTGAGCCTGGAAATGTGTGGTGCTTAAAGGTTGTCTGGTTCTGTGTCCTCTCCAGGCATAAAATCATTTGGGGCATCCTGCTTCCTGATACAGGTAATTACTAATACAGTTTATTTCTTTTATAGGTGGAAACAATTTTTTCCAGTTACTTCTATATGCAAATTCTCAGGATAAACCAGCTGAAAATATACCAAAGAGCTACACTGTGGGTGAACTATTTTGGGATGATGTGTCCTTAGCCCCAACATTACGGTAACCGTGGTGCCCTTAAGATACACAGGCTAGTTGCTTTAAATGAAGGTACATATGTGGTTTTTTTTTTTTTTACTTTGCTCTCAGGGTTTTGTGTTGTTGTCATGCCAGAGACAGAGGGTGGTCTTACTATGTAGCCCTGGCTTGCCTGAGGAACTTGATACATAGACTAGGCTGGTTGCCTGCCCCAGCATCCCCAGTGCTGGGATTAAAGACCTGTGTCACCATGCCTAGGCCTTTTTTATGAAAGTAAAACATTAACAAAATAGCAATCAAAGCACAGCCCAGCTCAATGAACTGCTAAATATACAAAGTGCATGAGCCTTCAATATAGGCATCAAATTTAAACTTCCATGTTCCTTGTAGAAGCGGTGCTATTAGTCTCCAGCTCTGAAGGAGGCTGGACATCTGTGTCAGCTAGGTCTTTCCTCTACAAGTCCTGGGTGCCAGGTAGATGCTTCCTGATTTCCCTTCTGTCGGTCAGGCATTCTAAATCCCCAAGGGATCTAGCCAAACCAGGCAAGTTTCTTTCTGTAAACTACAAGATGAGAAAGTCCTTTATATCACCAAATAAGAAAATAAAATCATAAAAACCACAAAGGGGAGGACTACATGCCAACAGTTGAAACCAGAAATGTCCAGAAACAATGAAGAGATGTAATTAGACTCAGAGTTCAGCCACACAGACCTGTCACAGTCAGGCAGGTGGAGCACTGGACTCAGCAGAGGTCTCTTGGAAAGCCCTAAAGGTAAGCGGGAGACAAGGGTGTGTGGCAGTGACTCCCAGAACAGGCTCTAGTCTGGCTGCAAGGAGTCTCCAAACACCTCCCGTTCACAGTGCCAGCTCTGAGGGCAGAAGCGGGGTCCTCTGCCTCCTCCTTGCCAGGTTTTTGCTGCTTTGTGGAAGGTGACGAGGGGACATGGAACTGCATCTTTGCAGTCCCATGCTTCTCCAGGGAATGAATGGGTTATGACTATCTTCTTCAGAGGGAGGCTTTTTTTCTCTGTAATTAAAACACACATGGGAGGCTGGATCTAGCTTCCCCATAAATAACTGAAGTTAATGAAATGTTTAGAACTAGTGTTGACTGCCAAGTTTTACAGCGTTCTCCTAATAGTTTGGGTATGAGAAAATCCTGTGTATATCTAAAAGAATCATTAGATAACCAGGCCATAGTTCCTAAAATAATTAAAACCTGTAATCATGTTTTGAAATACAGAAAAGTTGCTTGATAAACCATGCCTTCCTACCTAAATAGGCAAACTAAGAATGCTGAGTTTGGATTTTTTTTCCTTGTGTGAATGTTGCTCATAAGAGTGGCTTGACGAAAACAGTTATTAAAAATGAAGTTCCTGAATGGACTTACAGCCGTATGTGGGGCTCTGTTGGTTAGAGTGGGCTGTGGCTTCCCTTCCCAGTGGAAGTCTGAGGGAATCAGCATCGTGGGGAATAAACATGATGAATGTGTTTGTTAGGATTCCATTTTAATAAATATTTGGGCATGGTTAAGAACATCAGGCTTATACCAAAATTAACCTTGCAATATTCAACAGCATGCAAACTGTATCCAGGTATCACTGTTACAGGGACATTCTGAGCTTGTAGCTACACCAGCAGGGCTCTGATGAGCCACCCTTCCTGTTTGCAGTACTTGGTGGAATGTTGCCCCATATTGGTTTGCCAAAATGTTATGGTAAATATTAATTGGGGGTTTCTACCCCACTTTTATCATTCATGTTCCAAATAAAAGACATAAAAGCATTTATATTTATAATAAATCTTAAGGCATTAGAGGTGAGTAGATATCAACCCTCTAGGCTATTTTGTCTACTTCCCTGTCAATAACCCTGAGATAGAACTCGCCATGTTCTGTTGTGGATGGGCCTGGTGCTGTTGTGAACCAATCCCCTATTGAATAAAGGAGCCAATCACTGGGTGAGTAGGCAGCCAGGTTGGACAGAAGAAGAGAGGAAGCAGCAGAGAGTTAGGTCCTTTTAGAACAGGAACAACATATGGGTAAGATGTGGCTGCTAGAGTTTTCTAGTATCATGGTGGATCTGCAAGGATTTGCCACTGGAGGAATCAGATTTTAATAAGGCTTACAAGATTAGATTTTAGTTGTTGCGCCCAGAGATTGAGTTAGCATTGTTTTGGAACTAAGTTTGTGTTGCATTTTCCTTCACAAGGCAGCTTGTCTGGGTTCAAGAAAGGAAGATACAATGGCCAAGCGTGGGTTTGCCTGAGGCGTTCCACAAAGGCCGGCCGTGGGGGATTTGAAGCACGGGGTTGGCATAGTAGCAACTCGTCAGTAGGAACCTAGTGAGCTAAGTGGAGAGATTGTGGAGTTTAGAGTCAGAATCTCCACAAGATACAAACAGGTCAGCCATTGCCTGCTAGTGCATGGCCAGCCAGGCCTCCAGGGCAGAGAGTTAGAGGCGCAAGCACAGGAACTTGTTGGTTCCTTTTTTTTTTTTTTTTAATATTTCCCTCAACAACCGTTCCTCTTGGGTCACTCCTGCTCCACAGGCTGGCCCTCGTGGCCATGTGCTCATGATCCACCTACCTCATAGGTCTTCTTCCCTCTCCTCTCCCCTCACGGTCTCTGCCTTAGACCCCAAACCCAGAACCCAACTACAGGCTGTTGGCGTCTTTATTGAACCAATAGTTTTAAGCACGG
Organism: Apodemus sylvaticus; assembly: GCF_947179515.1. Lineage (NCBI taxonomy): Eukaryota > Metazoa > Chordata > Mammalia > Rodentia > Muridae > Apodemus > Apodemus sylvaticus. The sequence goes on along the minus strand of NC_067482.1, from coordinate 95,959,501 downwards.
TTTGTACAACAAAAGCTGGTATCTGTTAAGAATTCCCTTGTCTTAGATGATCAGACCTTGGGATACAGAATTTAGCATTACAATACATAGCAACAGACCAAACCCCAACAATGGAATATTTTGCAAATCTTTGTTGTTGAGTTCCAGTTCTTATAGCAATCGGGTGGGTGGTGACTGGGCTGCAGCAGGCAATCGTTTTCCTCATGCTGTCAGAGATCACTACACAGATCGCAGGTATGCAGAATCTGAGAAGTCTGTCTGTCTTCAAAGCCTTGCTTGTATTTTTCAAGACTCGTCCTGCCTGACTGCATTAGACTTTTAGTTCCTTAGAACTCCTAAAAACGAAGTTCCTGGCAGAAATGTCATAGTCATGGTTAAACTTTTTTGGACATAAATGCCTGTAAACAAAGCACAGTCAAATGTTTGCCTGTTTTTCACTCTACAAGTCTGAGGAAAATTTGGAAGCCTTAGTTCATTAATTCACCAGTAGGTTTCTGTGTAAGGAATAGTTCAACCCTGCTTAGCTTTTAGTTACAATCTTTTAGGCTTTCTCTCTGGTCACCCTATATAAAATTAACCATTTAGACTGACTGAAACGGAAGCAAGCTTTTAAAAAAAAAAAAAAGTCAATTTTCCATGTTAATACAACTCAGGCAGGTCCAGATCTTGCTAACTCTTTATACTCCTAGGATGTAAGAAACCCATCTTCAGCAACCCAAATATCTAAAATTCCATTCACAACACATCTAAGGGTTATTCTTCACCCCCTAAAGGCCACTGATCACAAGTCGGCCTGCGTTCATTCATTGAGCAGCACTTCACTGCTGCAGAAGTGTGGCTGATACGGCTCACACAACTAGAAAGTTCTGAAATGTAAGAGAAGCTTGGTGATTAGCTGTCAAAAAAAAAGCTTTGTGATGGGAACTGCTAGGTCTCCTCAAGGGTCCCTGCCCTGATCCTACACCGCCCTTCCTCTCACCTGGACCAGACAGGAGCCCTCCTCCTCCCGCCCTCCGGCCCTCCTGCCCTGGCAGCATGCTGTCTGTTCCCTGGCCCTTGTCACATCAGCCTCAGGGTTGTATCAGCGTCAGAAAGCACAGGTCCACTATGAGACTGGCTCACTTGTCCTGGGCTTGCTCCCCAGAACCTCCAAAACCAAACCTCATCTCCCTTGCTCAGAAACTTCCAGTGCCTTCCCGTTCCCTTCAAGTAAAAGGTGTCGCCAAGGCCTCAGCCCACACTTCTGCCCCACATGTCCAGCATTAATCCACAGGTCCCATCTTGCGAACTTTATCTTTACAGTTTCTGAGCCAGCAACCTCTTCTTCTGGGACCCCCCTCCCTCCCTCCTTCCTTCAGAATTCTCAGTGTCTCTTTCCCAGACTACCCTACTTTAATGGCCTCATCCTGCACTCTCTTCCTCCCTGCCTTATTTTTCTAAGTCTTAGTACCTGCATACTTGCTTGTTTGCTTATGTCTGGCTCTCCTCGCAACAATGTAATCTCAACAATGCCCCTGCTACAATGTAATCTCAACAATGCCCCTGCTGATTCTCCGCTCCTGGTCCACAGCAGTCACTCAAGACTGCTGCTTAGAATGTGCTGAGTGTTCTTCTTGGGAAGGTGTGAACTAATTTACTAATCTGCACAGTAATTCAAGATAGGATCACCATAGTAATTATCATTGTGCCTGATGAAGAAATTAAGGCACACTACTATCAGTAATAAGAAACCGAATTCGGACCCAAGACACCAGCCCTTTATAATCACCATGATATATTGTACCACGCTTAGCTAATAGCAAATAATTCAATGATTTCCCCATGCTGACTCTTAGAAATTCAGATAATCAAAGTATAACTTGAAAATATCAAGTTTCTTGTAATTGCCTAATATCTTAGAATAATTAATAGGTGTGATTTTCAAGCTCAGACCAGTAAACAAGAGCAAACTGGAAGCCACAATTACACCTCTTCAGCCTCTAATTCTGAGAACCACTTCCACAAAGGCTCCGACTGTGGGTTACAGGCATGCTCAGGTAATTCTCCCTGTTCCACGGAGATTACCATGATTAGCACTGGTCCATAAAGGGACACAAACGCTGCAGAGATGCCAGGTCCCACAAAGGGCCCCTCTGGGACGGTGGCAGCTCACTTGAGCTCCTTGCTTATTAGTGTGGTGATTCACACAGTGCACTGAGCAAGCCGACTCTGTCACCTAATCGAGGGTATGTTGATACAGCCTTATCTGAGAAGTTACATAATTATGCTAGTGTCGGGATACCATTTAAAGGAGCCTGAGCTCTGGAGTGAAAGAGGAGTGTATTCCCTGGGAAGTATTACACAAAGAATTGGGGCGACTCCATAACCCCAAACTAAGCGAGTGAAGTAAAATAGCTAAGGACAGACTGTGTCCAGTTCAAGTTGCAGCTTGGCCAGGCACCTGCTTAAGAATGCTCCTGGGACCCCAGTAGGTGCCTGCGCTTCCCCGGGAACAGAGTGTTGGTCAGCGCTCTGGAGGACTGGCCGCTTCTTTATTTAGAGTCGAATGTATTCTTCTACAAGCCTTGGACCCTCCATTCTCCTCCTCCTCCTCCTCCAGACAGGGAAACTATCTTTCCTCCCACTAGGTTGGAATTCTCTGAAAGAAGCCATACCGGGTCTTCCTCTTTGGAGTCCTCCACCTTCTCTCGACCTCACTCCCGATCTACCCCAAAAGTCCCCAGGATGCGGAAAGGAGGTGAGTGAGTAGTAGGCCACCGGCCAGGAGTGTCCCCAGCACCTGTCACCTGGCCCACCTGGGCCCTCCCTTCATCCCCCCCCCTTCCCCAGCCCCACCCACCTTCCCGCCGACAGGCCACCGCCCTCCCCGGCCCCCAGCCGAGGTCCAATGGCCGTAGGGCAGGGCACGCTGAGCAAGCCGCGGCGCTCGGGCCGCGTCCCCGCCCTGTTCCCGGTTCTCGGTTCCCGAGCCGAGCCCTGCCGCCTTTAAATGCCACCCCAGGCCGACGCACTGCGGCCCTCGCCATCCTCATCCCCTCGCCGCCGCGACCTCCCCACCGCCCGCCTCCCCTCCCCCTCCCGGGCCTGCGGCCAGCCAGCCTGGAGCGTGCGCGCGCGCCCGTGTGTGCGCGCGCCCCGCTCGGACCCGCGCCCGCCGCCGCGTCCCCGGCGCTCGCTGCAGGAACATGGCGGGGTCGGTGGCCGACAGCGACGCCGTGGTGGTGAGTGCAGCGGCCGCCCGCGAAGCGGGTAGCTCAGAGGGTCGGGGCGAGAGCTAGGGACCGGCGGCGCCGCGGGGAGCGCCGTACCTGTCAGCCGCCGCGGGGTGGGAGCTCGGGGCCCCCAGGCGCCGGCAGGAGGGCGCGGGCCAGGTGCGCGCGGGCGCGTGTGCGTGCACGTGGGTTACTGTGGGGCCGCGGCCCCGGCGCCCGGGATTTCCCCCTTTGGAACCGGTCCCGCGCCGGGGGCTCCGGAGAGAAGCGGAGCGCAGTCGCTGCACTCCAGCCACGTCCCCGAGGGCAGGCCGGGGGGCAGAGACTCCAAGAGCGTTTGTGCTGGGAGAGGGGCCTGCCGCCCACCTACACGGGCTCTACTTCCCCGGTGGGCCGCGACCTTGAATTTGATCTGGTCTCAAGAGCCTGGGGATCATCAGAGGCTTAGACCGGGTGGAAAGGCCGGGTTTTGTTTCGCGGTTATTTAATGGTCTATAAAGAGGCATCACATGTAGTAGACACTGCCTGTGTGTCTGTGGAGAGCTGCTGGATCCCGACAGATCTGTGTTGATTCCTCAGCCTTCCATTCACTCCCTAATAAACAAGGGTCTGTGGAAAGCCAATCTGTGTGCTTCTATTTTTAGAAACTTGATGATGGGCACTTAAACAACTCCCTCAGTTCTCCAGTTCAAGCCGACGTGTACTTCCCACGACTGGTAAATCAATGTGCTCCGCGTCTCTGCCTTTATCCTTTTCCCCTCTGGTGCATTTTCCTTGCTTTCTGCAGGGTCAGGTTCTCAGGGTGAGGGCTTGGTTCTTCTCTAACAGACTGTAAACTTCCTGTCTTTCCCCTCCTCCTTTGCAGATAGTTCCATTTTGTGGGCACATTAAAGGTGGCATGAGACCAGGCAAGAAGGTATTAGTGATGGGTATCGTAGACCTCAACCCCGAAAGGTAAGGGCAGAGCCCTGTCGTGGCTGAGCCCCACGGCTGCCTTCTCCTCTTCCTCTGCTTGCAGACTGTGTCGCTAGGTTGGAGGGCCAAGAAAGTACCACGTTCCCATGAAAAGAATGTGTATGAATTCTAGCCATCATTTCTCCAGATAGCTATTTATATCAGCGATGATAAAAATAGGCCTACAGTTAATCTTTGACCCTTGAGAAGGCCAAAAGACTTCTTTTTTATGGTTTTGAAACACTGTAGTTGTAACCAAACTTGTTAGAATAAATAAGAACCAAACTTACAAGGTGTTTCCCTTGCCAATTTCTGTGGCTGATTTTGAGAACTCTGGGATGGATTGAGGCAAGGGTGACCTGGGGCGTTTGAAGTCTTCAGTTGCAGTTATTTTCAGTGCCTTCAGTTTTCACCAGAGCCTGCTTTAGGTAACACAATCTATTGGTTTGAGTGTAATCCTTCTTTGTGTTTAAACTGTGTAAACAGTAGCAGCCCATTAAAAGCCGATGAACCCACTGGAGAAGGAACTGGGTCAAGTTAAACTGTTACATCTAACTCCCAGCTAAGTGACACTGTTTTCTTTTTAGCTTTGCCATCAGCTTGACCTGTGGGGACTCTGAAGATCCTCCCGCCGATGTGGCCATTGAACTCAAAGCTGTGTTCACAGACCGGCAGCTCCTCAGAAACTCCTGTATATCCGGAGAGAGAGGCGAAGAGCAGTCAGCAATCCCTTACTTTCCGTTCATCCCAGACCAGCCGTTCAGGGTAGGTACCTCGAGTGCATAATGCAGCGAGCTGGCTGGGCCAGCTCTGATCTACCCCGTGCCAAGAGCTCTTTAAGAATTTCTTCTTGTCTAAGGAACTTGTTGCCGGGAAATTGTCTCCCAGCCGTGAGAAAAGAATAAAAAACAACAAAAGAGATTTGTTTGCTGACAGATGTTAATGCTTACCAGAGTAGCTCTTGTTCTCTTCAGCCCATACGTTTAGTTAATGGATGCATATATGCATACCTAATTGCTAAGTACTTAACCATAATTCTACTTAGCCAGTGCGGAGGTATTAATTATTTACTTGTTAACCCTTGAGGTGGTACTGGGGATTGAACCCAAGGTCTTGTGCACATTAGTTAAGGTTTCTACAGCTTAGCTACCCTCCCAGTCCTCTGTTTGATTTCTGTTTTGAAACAGGATCTCACTGAATTCCCAGGCTAGCCTTGAACTTATAATCCTCTGGCTCAGTTTAAAGAGTAGCTTAGATTACCCTTTGCCATCAGGTCAAGCTGGGAGTATTAATCTAGTAATAATTTTCCATGTTATTTCCCAATATAGTATTAGGCACATAAATAACCTACCCCCAAGTATCTGATTGATTATTAAATATTAATAAGTATGCAGAATTTTCATGTTTCTTGGCCTTAAGTAGCTCAAAACCTTGTTAGCTATGGATTTAAAACAATTTAGTGGTTATCATCTCATTTTCTCTTGTTCCCTTTGCTAATGAGTCCACATTTGTATATTTATTTTCCCGTGTGGGTTAATTAAGCTTGTCTGTTTCATGGTCATAAGCTGTGTGGCTGACAAATGTCTTCCCTTGGGCTTGGGTAGAATCGTTTGCTCCCAGTCTCTAATAGGCAGGAACAGCCCAACTTAACCATCTCCTCAGGCAGCAGAAGCACTCACTACCTTCCTCTGTGGGACAAATAACAGGTACAAGTCAGTAATATAAAAGGAAGACTCGGGTACAGGTCAGGCCTGGTGATGCGGCTGTTGTCTGCATGAATCTTAACCATACATCACAGTAACGGTGCCGTGGTTAAAAGCTCCATACAGGCCAGAGCAAACAAAACTGCCCCCAGTAACTCGAACTTCATGTGGGCCTTCTCACAGCCTGGGACTGTTTCTCTTTCCTTAGAGTCTAGAACAAAACAAAAACCCACAACTTCTTTACATCAGTAAAAGAAATGAGATTGCTCCCCTTACAACCATAATCTAGGAAGTCACCCCTTACCTTAGCTCCTCCTTTAGAATGCTAAGCCCTTGTGGGTTCCACTCGCTATGCCTGGTTCTTCAGTGGTAAGCCATGTGTGCGCACGCACACACTTGGACATGTGCAGACTGGAAGGCAGTTCAGCTGTCATCCTTAGGAACACCACCCTCACAGCGCCTCTTACTGGCCTGGATCTCACTGATCTCACTGATACGGCTAAACTGGGCTAACCAGTGAGCCCAAGTCTCCACTGCTCTGCTGCTGGCGTTACAGGTGCATTCAGGACCGGGCAGTTTTGTGGGAGTTTAGAGAATTATACTTGGGTCCTCTTACTTGCCAGTCAGATATTTTCTCAACAGAGCTATGGTAAATTCTCATGACTAATTCATGATTGTGAGCTTCTAACTAGAAGGATTACAACGCTTCCCAGCAACAAAAACTGGAGTGAAATAAGTGGGGTGGTGGTTCACGCCAGTACTCAGAAGGCAGGGGCAGGTGGATCTCTGTAAGTTCAAGGCCATCCTGGTTTACAGAGTAAGTTTGAGGCCAGCCAGGGCTACATAGAGAAACCTTGTCTCAAAAAAAAAAAAAAGTTTACAAAACTGGAGTGAAATAGAGCTTCTGGGTGGTATAATTTAAGCAGTAATATGAATTAAATGTGACTAATATCACATATGTGGCGTCTCTGCATGATAACTGCCAATGCTTTTCTAAAAGCATCATAACACAGCCAATTCTTAAACTCTGTGGTGGCCAGGAGGTGGTGGCTCGTGCCTTTGATCCCAGCACTTGAGAGGCAGAGGCAGGCAGATCTCTGAATTTGAGGCCAGCCTGGTCTACAGAGTGAATTCCAGGACAGCCAGAGCTCAACAAGCCCTGTCTCAACAAACAAATTTAAAACAAACAAAATTCCAACAAACCTCCATGGCGAATTATGGAAAAGGAGAGGGGAAAGGTTCATCCTGTGGAGTCAGTGTCTGTTTGCTTTAACAAAGCCTTGTTAATTACACATTGGTCCAATGGTAATTACTGTGTAATCTCCCTTAGTGTTTACCATGATTGTCTAGACTATTATTAGATGCTACTAATGGCTACCAGTCATGCATCAGGAGAGGCTCCCTGTAGGTGGGCTGGATTGTTTGGCATCAGGTGTCATGTAAACAGATTGGTGCTCCTTCACACCTCTACCTGGAGTATGGGAGGAACTATCTGTTCCAAATCTTTCCCTGGTATGAGCAGTGATTCTCAAAGTGGGTTCCCCGCTCCCGCCTTAGAACTGGGGAGGGTGCAGATTTTTAGACCATGCTCTGGACTTCCTGAGTTGAGAGCTGGGGGAGTGGACCCCAGCAGTCTGTACCCTAGCGGCGTTCATCAGTCTGTGGTGTTTGAGATTCACTGTGGGCATTGCTTTTCTTCCGCACCACGGAAGTATGGTTATGTTGTTGTTTTCCTCCCTCCAGCTGGGTTCATCCAGAATTATGCATTGTTGTTATTTTGTTTCTTCTAGGTGGAGATTCTTTGCGAACACCCGAGGTTCAGAGTATTTGTGGATGGACACCAACTTTTTGATTTTTACCATCGCATCCAAACATTATCTGCAATTGACACCATAAAGATCAATGGGGACCTCCAGATCACGAAGCTTGGCTGATGTCTAACGCTCTTCTATCTCAAATATGATCAATCAGGTGCCACAACTACATATTTGAAAAAAAGTGTCCTCGCCAGATCTGGAGACTTAAAAAGAAAACAAAAACAAAGACAGACTTCACTGTCTCTTTCTGTGCAGTTTAAGTCCAGAATGACACAGTTCTTCATCTGTGGTTTGCCCAGAAGAAGAAAGCTCGCAAGAAAGATACCGAGCCATTATGCCCAGAACAAAGTAATACATTTATGCTGGATTTTATTGTGATGATTAGTGATTTGGTAGCAATTTACTCATCATTTCAAAGCAAGGTGATATTTAGAAACAAAAGTGCTTAAAGACCTTAAAAACAACAACGGTACATCAAATCGATGCATTTCTGCACTGACGTGGAATTGTGTAGCACAACCGGCATTTTAGTCAGGGTATTTACATAGAATGTAGATTGTGCAAGGTTGGTTCTTATGTTTTCTTGGGGGTTGTTTTGTCTTTTGGTTTTGTTTTGTCTTTTGGCACAGCATCATGTTAACTTGGATTTTGAAGCGTTCTCGATTAATTTATTAATATTTAGTATATGTATTAATGTATCAGAGAGTGAGCAATGTCTACAAATTATGAACTTAGGTCTGAGGGGGGAATTTATGTATTACAAGCATAAAATAAGTGAAATTTTACCTTAACGAATTTGAGCATATTCTCCTTACCCCTCAACTTTGGCTTCTTAACATAAATTGCTATAAATGCTTTTGGGGAAATTTTGCAACACTTCGATAAAACTCTGAAGTTCTTGCCGATGGTGTGAACTTTTGTTTGCATTGCTTTTTCTCCTTCCTGTGAAATATTGGCTTCCTTAAGGCGAACTACTCCTTAGATTGATGTAATAGCTCATTAAGTTGTAAATTAATGGAAAGCATATAAGAGATGATTGCATAGACAGCTTTTAAAATAACTATATATCAGTTTTTAATAGTATGCTATGAAAATGATTCCAGATGCAGTGTAAAGCAGAAGCAAGTTGCCCCAAATTACTTACTGAGAAATAATTTATATCAACCTAGGCTGTTAGCTCATTGTATACTTTTTCTTCTGAGACTCTCCCCAGTATCCCTGAGCAATGCTTCTGGAGCTTCTGAGTAGAAAGTGCTGCCTCCCTGGTGGGTAAGGTGGGATCCAGTTAGATCATCTGAAAGACTAAGTCCCAGGATTTCAGATTTTTTAGTCCAGCCAACAGTGATCGTGCTTCCAGGGAAACTACTTCCCCTCCCTTGTAGAACTACCAAAAGGCTGCAGATTATTAATGCATCTGCAAGGCTAGGGAGGCTTGGCATTTCATACACAGCGTTGGTCCTAGAGAGAAGGGCCTTTGGCATTGCTTTGGGTAGGTAGAAGAAAGGGATGCTGGGTGGGTGTATTTATATATAATTTAGGTTTCGTTTGTACAGTGTATGTGTCTTATTAGGGCATCTCCTTGTCCTTCACTTTAAAGGTTTTTTTTACACAACATGCAGAGGCACTGAAGTGGCCATGTCATCTTCATGTGTCAAGAATGTAGACAGTGTTTCGGAACCAAAGTCTAAGATAAACAAAGCAAACTAAAATAAGGAATTTTTATAGATGATATATTTGGATTCTTCTCAACTTTGAAACTGTTTAGCACAGTACCATGGTGTTATATACAAAGACTTGACCACCAAGACAGCTGCATCTTAAAGAGCTTTATGTCCTAGCTGCCTTCTCAGTCGCACTCAGCCGTGAGAGATGTTCTGTAGCTCTGGGTATTTTTTTAAGCCCGTGAGCAATTTCTCATGGTTGAAAAGCCACTTTAGAGGAGTGTCTGTCAAGAGACTTAGAACACACCCTGAAAAACATTTGTAAGATTGGGATTTGATTCATGCAGCAAGCAGTCCCCCAGGAGGGATCTGAGTGGCGAACATGTGTCATTCAGCAGAAGCTTGGGGAACGGGGAGTGTAAGAAAGGAAGTGACTTTTCTCTCTGCTTATCAGCTAACCCATAAGCAGCCAGTCCCTTAGGCTGCTTGGGATGGAAAAGCAGTATTAAACTCCCAGATCAGCCTCCTGGGAGCCATCCAAGTGGTGCATTGGGTTGATTTTGGACTAGTTAATAAACAGGGGCCACAGCCCAACTCACTGTCCAAATGGCTAGCTAGAAACTCTGACAAGTTCACACTCTCGTCAGCCTGAGAGGTCTAATGTGGGAAATTCAGGATGGAAAGTGCAATTTCAAGCTTCATGGGAAAGTATTTGCATACACAAGGAGTTATATCCACCCAGGGCCCTAGTTTTGCAATAACCAAAACCAGGGAATAACAATCAGGCTCTGGGGAAATAAGCAGGCTTTAGACAATCTGCAGCAAAAGTGGAGTAAATGTGTCTATCTATCAAGTTAACAGAGTGATGTCTACTTCCTGGGCTATCCCAGAATTGTCTTAAAATTATTATTTTTTTAAATTTTGAAGCCCAGTTTCAAATCTTGCCAACTTCTCTAAACTCCCTAAGAGATCACTCTTAGAGTTGGTGATGCATTAAATGGTAAATCCATGTGCATTAAGAGAAAAATATCCAAAAATGGATCAAGCCCTATTGCCTTGAGAAAACAGCTTTGGCATTTTCCGGCATTAATGTAAAGATAATGTTCCTATGATGACCTATTTTCAAAGAAACACTTTCTTATTTACTGCGTGGTGTAAACTGTTGTTAAATGTGTTGTTACATTATGTCACTGCTGAAAGTTATTTGCACTATAATAAAGGAATTTTCTACTAGATAGCTTCTGGGTTATTACATGCTGTTTTTGGCTCTAGATAAAATGTATTTATCACAGACAATGTGCTTAATAGTGGCCCCTTTATCTCACATGCTATAAGACCACCTCTACATGTGTTTCCCATATTGATAAAGGCAAGAAAAAAGTCTCAGAGGCTCTAGAGACCCAATGAGCTTATGCTGTGGATGCCTAAGCTCTGTTTTAATAAAATATAAACTATGATATTCTGCATGCACTGACCTTCCTATGTGATACACAATTCTGTGAGATTGATGCATAGATATAGTGTATAACTATTTAATCAGGATACAGAATTATTGTTTCATCCTTCCAAAGTCCCTTATATATAAATGTCTCCAACTTTTAACTTAGGTCAGGCAGCCACTGATCTGTCTCCCCTGCTGTAGCTTTGTAAATGACAGGTCACGCAGCATTCACCCCATAATGTCTTAGAGTTGGCTGCTTTGAATTTGCAAGTGTTTCGCTACATTCATACTGCTTCAACCATTCCCCTTACATTACTGGACAGTATTCCACTCTAAGAGTATATACTATACAGTGGGGTATACTATGAGGTGGGGTATACCATATAGGGGCATACTTTATCCACTCTCCTTTAGGATGCAGTCTGTCTCCCTACCTTCTCTTTCCCCTCTGCCCACCGCTGTCCAGATGTCCCTATGTAGTTGTTCAAGCTCTCCTCAAAATTTCAGCCCTACCTTCACATCTTAGGCTAACTTCAAGTTCTTTGGCCTCGGCACACCAAGTAGAAGGACAATGGGTTCTTAATGTATCTTTAAATGGTTTTTGTACAGAACATACACAACAGCAAGGTTTTTTGTGTTCTTTCCTGCGATTTGAATGATTGGGGAAGAAATTCAATCCCTTGGTTATTCAGCTTCCGAGTTTTACTCCATATCTTACAGAAGTAATCCCAGCTTCAGTTACCAACACAGTGCCAGACTCACATACTGAATCTAGAGGGTCTGACTCGTAAGTAATTTCAGGGATTCCTTCCTTCCTCGTTGGTCTCTGTTTTATTATTTTATTGTGTTCTTATGCACCTCACCCTTCAGCCTTTCATCCACCCTAATCTCTTCCAGCCCCCTAACACCAGAGATGAGAGAAATAAGGGTAGAAAAAAGGGGGGATGCAGACCTCTTTAGGCCGCTTCTCCTGACAAGGATAGCCAGTGTTGTGGGGCCAGCCCAGTCTTTGTCCTCAGAAGATCATCAGTCCAGCAAACCAGCAATAAAGCAGTCACGGAAGAGGGGGCAGCGTCTCCTTCTTCCGAATGCCTCCTGCCCATCTCGGGAGCTGACATTTACTCCCTCTCCAGAGTCCCAGAATTGGACTATCTGCCACTGGCAGAATTCAGACCCCTCCTAGAGCACAAGACAATCGCAGTTAATGGCCAAGGACAAACTGACACCGCCCCATCTCCCACACCTGGGGTTAAAACAAAACCATGCATGCCTAACACAATTGGGGTTTGTTAAGGAACCAATTGTCAGTACACTTTACCTTTTAAAAAGGCAAAACTGTGAGGTTTGCTACTTGTTCTGGCTTGACTTCTGCAGTCCAGAGAGAAGCTTGCTAAGGTGACAGAGTTAGCTGAGGCTGCCAGGCAGAGATGATGAGCTTCCCCTGCCCCGGTGGCCAGTCTAGAAATGTCCTTGGGGGATAGGACATTTTGGCAGTTTTGTGAGGCAAGCTAAATTAGATGGTCTAACAGAGATCAGTAATTAGAGCCTCTAAAGGCTCCAGCCACTTAGGGCTGTCACCCATTCAACAGGTGTTTGTTGAGCTGTGTCGATTGCTGTTCTAGTCACTTAGATCCTCAGTGAGTATGAAAGACCGAGGTGGTTTTAAATTTCAATGTGTATAGTCACCCAGGATGTCTATCCTTAGCTCCAGGAAATTGTATCTGTAGCTAATAGTGCCCAGGTGTTTGTATTTTCAAGAGAAACATCTTACATGTAGGTGGTCTTAGATCCCAGATGAAGCAGCCCTTCAAAAGGTGTCAGTCACTGAATCAGACCATGGCCTGGAGGTCTAATGTGCGGAGACTGTTGTGAACCCCTTTCAGTAGGTTACCTGTTGTCCACTCTGCCGCTGACAGCGCGGGGCAAGCCATGCCCCTGTATTCACCTCATTCTTGACGCTTGCCTCTTCCTCAAAAATGTACTGTAGTAACAGGAAATATGTCTTCCCTGTAAAAGCTGTCCTTCCTATAAAAGCCCTTGTTTGGGTTGGGTAAGGGTTTCGCGATGGCATCCGCACCCTTAAAAGACTGAGGTCCTGAGAGAGGCTCCTCTTCCACCGTCGTGCTTCCCTTGTCCACTGCGAGGCCAAGCTGAGCAATAAGACCAACGTGTGGCGCCTTACAACCTGGGAAGAAGCTAAGGCAAGGCCAGGGGCCCAAGTGACTTTTCATGGGACCTTGGAATCGATTCAAAATCCTCCTAAGAAAATGTACCTGAGCACACACTCACCTGCCTCCAGCTGCTGCATCTTAATCACCGTGCAATTTCACAACGATTTACCCTTTAAAAAAAAAAAAGTATCCTGTATAAAGCAGAAAAGTGCCTTGCAAAACACACTTCGTAATTAATTAAAATGGGTGTGTCTAGGGTACTGAAACAACCCCAGTCTGGGGAGCAAGAGAAGAAATAGCCACTGGCTTGTTCTGTTACTTTGATACACCCTTCCACTGCCCAGAAGGAGACAGCGGCTGGGTGAGCAAGCCTGGAAGGAGACGCCATTGTTTGATAGGGTTACACAGACAGTCTCTAAATAATAGGCTGGGGAGGCAGGGAGCCAGCCACAGGCCCTGGGCATGCTGTGAGCTTTGAGGCCTTTGAGGCCTTCCAAGCTTTCAGGAGCTGCAACAATTGCAAACATTTGCTAATAACACAGCACCTCCCAGTCTGTAGCTGTCTCTACCTCAGCTCTTCCCTCTCCTCCCTGTTGCCCAGGCCACAGCACCCAAATGGTCTTAATTTTGAAACAACAGAAACAAATGATCAAAGCTTACCTAAACCACCGTTCTGATCTAAGGAGGAGCCGGTGGGTCCGTCTGTGGTCAGGACCCATGTCAGTATTCCCTGGTTGAGAAGTGTTTTTAGGCGAATAAATCAACAGCCTTCTCATACCTCCTGTGGGAAGGGGCATTGGTGACCACATGCTTGGATAGCCAGTGGTGGCTGCAGGCTGGAATAAAATGTTTTTGACAGCTGATGGAGACAATGTTTAAAATAATCATGAGTGCTGGAGAGATGGCTCAGCTGGTAAGAACACCGACTGTTCTTCCAAAGGTCGTGAGTTCAAGTCCCAGCACCCACATGGTGGCTCACAACCATCCATAAAGAGATGTCTGGTGTCTGAAGACAGCTACACTGTACTTAGATATAATAAATAAATAAATCTTAAAATAAAATAAAATAAAAGAATCATGGCACCTATGTCTAAACTAGCCCTCCATATCTTTATAAAGAAACAAGGTAAAAACACAGTCATCTTTATGACTTTCAATTCATCAGAATGTTTTTCACACAACTACATTGGAGTCTAAAATTTAGTGAAGGGCTGACCTAGTGGCACGTACCTGTGATCCCAACACCGGGGGTCACAGTAATAAGAGTATAAACCTGAGGCTATCCTGGGATATCCTTACAGAGATAAAAAACACAACAAAACACAAGCCTCCCAAAATCTAATCTAAACTAATAATGTCAGGAAATACTCAAGATGGTGTTTAAAAATATACTTTCTGTATATTTTTCTGTGCACGTGTATTTGTGTGTGTGCTTTGCATACATGTATATGTGCATGTCTACATGTACTTAGGCACATGAGGATACATGTACATGTGAGAGGGCTGACTTTCACAGTGAAGACTTTACCCCCTGAGCCATTTCCCTAGCCTCTACTTAGGAATATTTTTAATGTAAATTATTACAACTACTATAATATCAGAAAATTTATCCTATATATCAGGAATTTATCCTAATGCAATTAAAGTAATCTTTAGCACAGGATTAAATGGCATTTAATGTAGTGATAAAATACTTAAGCTAGAAGACAGGCATTTCTAAAACAATGAGGTCCTACTGGAAGCAAGATTGTAGTATCTCTGCCGTGGAGTAGTGTGAGCTGTTAGGATTCTAATCAGTCGTTTGTTTTTCAGTGCCTTTTAAAGTCCTCACGTGAAGGAGGAATCCCACTCAGCCTAAGTTAGTGAACTGCCACTGAAAGGCGTTGGGAGTCAGTTCCAGCAGTTCCCTCCAAGGCTTGATTAAGACACCTGGAACTGTCTTTACTCTTCAAGATGATGCCACGAGAGTCCCCTTAGGATCCTTCAAAGTAAGGTGCATAATTTTAAAATCCGTCTTCCAGCTGAAAGCAGATACTGGCCTTTTTTTATTGGTCATGCTTTTAAAGTGTGTGTGAATATTCAATGATTCTTCTTGCATGTAAGGACATCACTTCTGATGCGAAAAGGAAGCTAGCCATGAATGGAGCCCTTTCAGGAGAAGGCCTCATGTTAGACAGTATGGGTTGTTACAAGAGATAAAAGACAAGCACCATCTGCCCTCGGGGAATCTGTGCCTTCACTGGAACTGTGTGGTATAATATTAAGGAAAGATTTATGACTGCACACACTTAGAACCGGACCGGGCAGACGCATGCATGCTCTGGGTGTGGAGAGGTTGGAGAGGACAGAACTTTCCTGTGGGTGGGGAGATCCAAGACAGCTTTGTGGTCTGAGCAACTCCAGTGCTACCTCTGCAGTGACCAAAATATACTAATTTCCCATTTAATGTTTGGGGGGTCAATGGGTGTTGACGTTCTGGCTTCCCAAGATTTCAGGGAGGACCTGTGTTGTTTTGTCTTTGTTTCCTGTTTGGGGAGGGATAGAGTTTCGCTTGGTAGCCCAGGCTGACCACAGTTTTGATCCTTCTCTGCCGTAGGCTCTCCAGTACCAGGATCACAGATTTGCCCCACCATGCCCAGATTTTTTTTTTTACTATTTGGTCTTCCTTTGTACTGCTTAATTATAAAACATTTAAGTTTGGCAGAAAGGTAACCCCTCCTTAACTAAGCCTTGAGCAAAGACTGTCTATGAGAAATCACACTGTGGAACTTCTAACAAGCACAGACTTCTCTCCACCTATTTATCATCAAAACAAAAGTGAAAAACAAAACTTGTTGTACAGATGAGGAACGTCTAACGTCCTGTGGGCAACTCACCTGTTACTCCTGTACAGGAGCCGAGAGCCTTTTCTTAAAGGGATGGGATTTGGACTGCACTGGGGGAGTTGTTTCCTGGCCCTTATAGAGCATGCCGCTCGCTGGCTTCCTGCAGTGCTATACGGAAACTGAAAGATACCATTTGTGTGTCTTACACGTTGCCCTAACTGCAAAGGAAGACTTTCACCTCGTGCTTGACCAAAGAAACAAATTACTCCAAAGCTATAAGTGTATACACACACACACACACACACACACACCAACCTAAAAGTATAACACCAGACACTGTGAGAGCCAGCTTCTGCCAGGCATGTAGCCCAGCTGTGTAGACTCTGCCTCGTGTTTACAAGGCCGTTGTATTAACACCTTTACTGAGGGGAAGAGACTGCGAGTGAAGGATTCTAGACTGAAGCACTCCTTTCGAAAGGATGAAGCTGTTCCTCCTCTGTGTATCTGGATCTGCTAGCTGACTTGTGCTTATCACTGTGTGCTGGCTTTAGTTTCTAATTTATGAATGGGACGAACCTATATTATTTGTCCCAAGAAGGTAATTTTCTTATTTTATAGGAAACCTGTTCTATGTCCTGAATTCTAGACACAGCTTCATCTAACACGACTGTGGTGACTGGGGAAATATTCTATAATCCACCCTGCCTAATATAGTGGCCACAAACTTAGGTGGCTATTAAGCACTTAGAGTGTGGCTAGCATGCCTGAATTACTAAGAAATTGAATTGTCAGAGCATTAGACTTGCCAAGATCATGTTTGTACTACTAGATCCTATAAAAATACCAGGGCAGAAGTTTGTATGTTGAACCTATAATGCTAAGTATTGACTGTTGAGTTGATTGAATTAGAAATCTAGAGCTGGAGATGACTCAGTGGTTAAGAGTACTTACTGATCTTGCAAAGGATTGACTTCAGTTCCTAGGATCCACACGGTGGCTCACACTGGCTGGTAACTCTAGTTTCAGGGGATCTGATGTCCTCTTTTGGTATCTGTAGCACACGCATGATGTGGCAGACAGACAGACATGCAGATAAAACCCTCAAACACTAAATAATTAAAAGTAAGACATGTGGAAGAAATGCACTGCTGCTCTGCCTGTTAGAATCAGTCAGTTCTCAGCCAAGACCTCATCAATGCTTTGGATAAGTGGGAGGTAGGACCTTCAGAGGAATTAGGTCACTTGAGGTGTTTCTGTGGGACTTCATCGTACCTGGCCCTTCTCTGCCGTGATGGGACACGCCCACTCTCTCTGCCCTTATGGAATGTCATATCTGCAAGCATGAGCAGAATTAACGATTTATCTCCTTTAAGTTGTGATAGTTGATGTTGATTCTTAGCTTGGCAGGATCTGGGTATGTCTGTGAGATGTGACTTAGATCAAGTCAAGTGAGGTGGGGAAGTCTGTGGGTGGCACCATTCTGGGGCTGGGGTTCTGAACATTGATCACTCTCCACTTTGAAACAGTGATTGCCTTGTGACCAGCCACCTTCTGCTCCATCTGACATACTTTCCCCATCACAATGGACTGTCTTCCCTTGGACTGCAAGCCTAAATAAGCCCCTCCCTCCTTAACTTGCATTTGTCAGCTACGTTGTCATGGCAATGAGACAAGTAACCCAGACAGTAGTTCTCCAGTATTCTGATCATAACAACACAAAAGTGCTGATATAGAGCCTAAGTCCTGATCCCCTTCAATTCGGGAACTCTATAGTTCTAAGGGCTAATGGAAGTCTGTTCATACAGACATCTCCAAGCTCCTGGAAGGAAGTCAGAGAAGACAAGGAAGACTGTTGTTTGCAAAGCTCGATGTTGCTCTTCTGGGACTGAAGAGTCTCTGTATCCTTCTCATATTTGTCTTTCTTCCCCAGACCAACCATTCTGTGAATCCCCCTCCCTGGACCACTGCAGGGAAACATCAGTAGCATGGCCAGCTGTCAGTGTGTAGTGGTGTGTCCAGCCATACTCCCAACCTCTCCAAAGGGTCAGGCAAGGTGTCACGCTGGCAACACTACCTCCCCGGTCTGTCATCAGCACCTTCTATACAGCTAACAGCAACAATACAATGTCACCACCAAGCCTTAGGAGCACAGTTTCCTGTGGGGAATTGCACAGAGCAGACGCATGTGACTAGCACCCTTACATTAGTGTGTTTGTCCAGAGCTCCAGATGTGGCTTTGGAGAATGGCTCAGGGGGTGGGAGAATGAAGATCTGAGTTCCGATCACCCACACCCTTGTACAAAGTCAAGTGTGTTTGTGCCTGCCCATAATCCCAGTGTTGGGAGACAGAGACAGATGGATCCCAGGGGACTCTGGTCAGACAGTCTAGCCAAAATGCCAAGCTTCTGTTTCAGTGAGAAACCATGTCTCAAGGAAGTAAGGTAGACAGTGATGAAGGAAGACACTTAGAAGGAAGTCTCTGGCCTTTGCAGAGAGAGAGAGAGAGAGAGAGAGAGAGAGAGAGAGAGAGAGAGAGAATTATAGGTTACTTGACATTGTGCCACAACATTATCACCTACATACATCATATTCAAGAACCACACAATTGAATTACACACACACACACACACACAATCTGTTAATGTTTTAAGTAAATTTATGGTTTTGTGTTGGGCTTTATTCATAGCTGTCTTGGGGTTGAAAGCTCCTGGACTTTCTAAAAGTTACTAATCTTCTATGCATTCTCCTAAAACAAATGCTTAAAGAAAAAATGCAATGCTTTTGTATCCAAAAGGCCAGCCCACCTCAGAAGGTTATATGCAGCAAAAGCAAACAAAACAAAAGCAATGCTAATCATGGTTTGTCCTCTCTAAGCACCCTTAGTTCCTAGTCTCTCTAGTGTCCTGTCCCAGGTGCTCCAAACTCTCCCCCAGTGCCCTTGTAGGAAGAGCTCTGTGGCCTGCATGACCACTCCCATTTTCCACACAGGAGGGGAGTCTGCCCTAAGAAAAGGAAGTTATCCCTGCCTTACCTTTGAGAAATTTCTGCTTCCTTTTCTTAAACAACTTAAGGCATCAAAGGCCTAAAGTCAGTACAGATGCCAGGGGAAAATTCCCACCTGTCCTCAAACTCTCTCCTCTATGCCCAGGTGGCAGCCACTCCATTCAAAAGACACTAAATTTTGGCCAGACAGTGGTGACATATGTCTTTAAATTTCAGCACTTGGGAGGCAGAAGCAAGAGAGTCTCTAAGTTCGCGGCCAGCATGGTCTGGCCAATCTCAGCATGTCTCCCAATCTCTTGGCTTGCTGAATGTCTGTCATGTCCACAAGGGCCGGTACCACACACTAGTTTTGTTTCTACAGCATCCTGAGCTGTAGAATGGGCTAGCTGCTTAATAAAGAATAAATGCTTGTTCATGAATGTATGGTGACCAATCCCCAAATTCACCTTCTTTAAAACATTTTTTTCCCATTTAGTTTTTTAACACATGGTTTCTCTGTGTAACCCTGGTTGTCCTAGAGCTCACTCTGCAGACCATGCTGGCCTCGAACTTAGAGACTCTCTTGCTTCTGCCTCCCAAGTACTGAAATTTAAAGACATATGTCACCACTGTCCGGCCAAAATTTAGTGTCTTAAGACAACAATAAGCACTGGCTGGTTCATACAGTATCTGGTCGGTAGAAATTTCAGAGCAGCTCAGCTGATGGTTTCAGTATAGCTGTCACCTTGGGTTGCAGCACTCTAAAGTTAGGCAGGCAACAGCTACAGCAGCCACTTCCAGGGTGGCCCACACGCGGGGCTGCTGGGCACACCTCTTCTCTATAGGACTGAGTGAACCTAGACCCAGGAGTTAGCATCAGAGGAAATGAGAAGATGGGCCTCAGAGGCCACACTGCTACCATAGTCCACGACTTACTCATGCCATCCCCACCCAGCTGAGAGGGAGTGACACCTCCCTCTAGAGACAGGCCTAGGAACTGTCTAGGAAGCTGGCCGCCATAGGTGTGACTGAACTTTGACGCATTCTTTGCATATGCTCGGAATGGCCAAAGGAAGGATCTTCATGACTTATGCTTCCATTGCCAACCCTAGGCTGGCGTTGCTCTGGAAACCTGCATCTTCTTGAGAATGCAGCCCCTCTGGGGTGCACATATCCAAACCTTCAGAGTGAACTGAAAAACAGACAACACAAAGAACACAGACATTCCCAACAGACCTCATACCGAAAATTCCTATTTTATCACATACTACATCAAAATCTCAAAATTATCAGCAGAGGGTGGAAATGGATTCCTCCTGGGAACTTTAAATGAGCACAAGTATATGTTGGAAAATAATCTGATTTTTTTTTCAGATTAGCAAAATATATAAGTACTCTTGAGAAGGTGTGTACCATGAGCACTTCTCTGACTTCAGGTTAAATGTTTGTTGTTCTAATGGAACTGAATGCAAAAGTCTAAAGTCTATTGCTAAACCAAGTCAGAGGTCACTAAATCAAATGTACGTGTAGGGCAAGCACATGACATGATTAGGTAAAATGGACATGCCAGCAGCTATCCCTAGACCTAGCCCACATTGTTGCAACAGAAAAATGTGAGGCCTTTATTATTTAATAAAAAAAAGGCAAGTAAGTGAAAATAATGTTAACTATGTAGGTCACAGTGGGCCTGGATCTGGCCTACCAGCCATTTTGCAACCTCTGCCATAGATCAAAGAGCATATGGCAGAGTAACCAGATACCTGATTGGGTGCTGGGTGCTGGGTACAGGGTGCTGGGTGCTGGGTGCTGGGTGCTGGGTGCTGGGTACAGGGTACAGGGCTGAGAGGGTCTTAAACTGCTCAGCCTTTGGATTCTTCAGGTTTACTGAGAAAGTTTCCCATTGTCCTTGCCACAGACTCCATATCCCAGAAGGTGAGCAAACATAAAAAGAGGAGGAGCTTACGGTGCTCGCTTTCCTTCTTTCCTTCTTTCCTTCTTTCCTTCTTTTCTTTCCTTCTTTCCTTCTTTTCTTCTTTCCTTCTTTCCTTCTTTCCTTCTTTCCTTTCTTTCTTCCCTTCTTTCTTTCTTTTCTTTTTTTTTTGTTTGTTTTTTAGTTTTTTGGTTTTTTTCGAGACAGGGTTTCTCTGTGTAGCCCTGGCTGTCCTGGAACTCACTCTGTTTCCCAGTCAGGCCTCAAACTCAGAAATCCGCCTGCCTCTGCCTCCCAGAGTGCTGGGATTACAGCCGTGCGCCACCACCACCTGGCTAGAGTTTATGTTTCTTATTTTCTCACTCTCAGCCTCTCTCTTGACCCATCTTGGGCTTTCCTCCCCTCCCCCTCTCTCCACGTGGTCATGGCGGCCTCTGCTTCTCTACTCTCTCCCTCTCTCTCTGCCTCTCTCTGTCTCTACTACCCTCTTAACTCCCATCCCCATGCCCTGAATAAACTCTATTCTATACTGTTAGAAGAAGAAGAAGGAGGAGGAGGAGGAGGAGGAGGAGAGGAAGAAGAAGAGAGATGGGGAACCCAATGGGCACAGGAGCTGATAGGAACATGTTGAAGAAGCCTCAGCCATTGGACCACTGTGCCAGTGAGACCGCTTCCACAGTGCACAGTGCACGGGGTCACAGCAGGACAGCAGGCTCTTACACAGCCTCTCCACAGGCACAAAACCATCCAGAATCAGGCCTGCACCTTTGCTTTAACAGCAAGCAGGTGGCAGAGGCAAGCAGGTTCCTGGGAACCTGGGGCCAGCCTGGTCTACATGGTGATTGCCAGAGCTACAAAGTGAGCCTTGTCTTTTGAGTGGGGTCATTGTCAAAAATAAGTCCAAAAGCGCAGCACGATGACAAATGTGACTTGAATCTTGTGGCTTATCAGCTGTGTGGCCATGTTGATTAGTGTTGAGCAGTCTGAGCCTCGGGTTTCTCATCTGCAGTGTGGGGTTGCAAAACTCTTTACACAAAGACTGTAAGGATGAAGCAAGAGATAGCCCATAAGATACTCACCCCAGTGCCTAGCACAGAATTCAGTAAGAGGTCAGAACCACATCAAGGTGACAATCTTCATAAACCATGGTGTGTGTGTGTGTGTGTGTGTGTGTGTGTGTGTGTGTGTGGGTGGGTGTGTATGAGGGGGGGAGAGTCAGTCTCACATGTGGGAAACAGTACCAGACATACGCGACAGCCCTGTGATGATGTTCAGTAGTGAGCTGGGTATCTGGTTACTGCTTTGGCTGATTCCTTGGGAGCAGTTCATGGGTTTGACCCATCTCCCGGTGTTGGTTAGAAAGGCTTAATTAGTATCTGGGAAAAGAGCAATGTTGGGCATCTTCATTCCAGCAAGCCAGCAGAGTGCACCCTGCAGACACAAACAGATGGGAACAGCCACTTAGGCCCTAATGAGCTTGTTCAGCTGTGATCCTGGGGACCCCGGAGAGCCTTACTAATCACCCCACTTGTCGTTGTTTGTTTTGTGTTGCTTGGCTTCTCATTTGTTTCAGGCTTTCCTCACTGGGCAGGTTCCCTTGCTGAGCTTGTCTCCGGCTCCGCCATGTGTACCCCCCCCCCCCACACACACACCCTTTCTCAGTAGAGCTTCAGGCTCATTTGGAAGTGCAGTTATGAGACAGACTCAGGATTCCTGTGCCTGGCTTCAAGCCCTCCTCAGTCCACCTGAGCAGCTTTCGTCTGTACCCAGAGAGCTCGGTTCTCTTTCAATCCATTCTACAACCTATCATAATCTACTTAGAGCTCCAGGGGAGAAAAGGACGGGATTTTCACTTTTCTACAAACAGTTATTCCCTAGTTCAGTAGTGAGCAGAGCAACAGACACTTTACAGACACTTTTAGGTGAGAAGTTTGGGGTCTGGTGCCCTGCCCCGGGCTTCAGTGACAAACTTGGTATGACATTTCATCTCCTGCAAATAAAACAACAAGTTGACTCAGTTCATAGTCCATTAGGTTCAAGGTACTCCATGGTCTAAAACATGTAAAACTATTCACTCAGTGTGTACAAGGGCAGTGCCTGAGTAGAGCCAAATAACCGCTACCTGGATGGGTCATGTGCAGTGGGCAGCAGTCAGGAGAAACTCACGTCCCAGCACACCCACACCCACACCCATGCCCAATGCAGGAGACAGTGCTCCCTTCCAGAACAGTCGTGTCCTGGAGATGAGCTCCGTGCTCCACCTGGGAAGAGTACACAGGAAATATCCAGAAGGGCAACATACTCCCCCTGAGGGACTGGGACATGGATCTAGGTCTGAAGTAAGGGCTGACAAGAGCCAACGAGTCTGTTCTTCAGCTTATCTAACATTTCCCTGATGAGAAAGCGGACATCCAGGGAAGATAAAGCCGACAGCTTAAAATCGCATGTGTTAGGAATAACTCCAGAGCTCCTGCTTCTGAGGCCCGGGGCTCCTTGTAGGGAAGAGCCAGAGGCAGGACAGACAGAGTGAGAAGTCAGAGTAAGGTAAAGAGGCGTCTGGGGGAGAGGAGCTGGGTCTTCCAGATCCACCGTGTCTCTCAAGACATCCCAGTTTAGAGGGCAGTGACAGCCCTCCAGAAAATGAATTTTGTTGACCACATTAAGATGATACATCTAACACATTAATGAGGCACAGATTTGGGGCTGCCAGGAGGGTTTGCAGAGATTAACTGGGGTCCCAGACAGGGTGGGAAGGGAAGGAAGGCAAGTAAGTGCTGACAACCCTTTTTTCTCCGTTCCACTACGATGTGAGCAAGCAGCTATCACACACTGCCGCTGCACGAGCCACCCGCCTCTGCATCCTCACACCATGGCGGACTGTAGGCCACCCTTCAAGACACTCACAGCAAGCCTCTCTGTTAGGATGAGTCCTCTCAGGTGTTGGATTACAGCAATGAGAAAAGTAACTAAGCCTAAAAGAAGTAACTATAGTAACAAAAAGAGAGGCTGAGAGAGAAGGCTCCGTTCCATCCGCTTCAGATGCCTACAGAGAACACCTGAGACACTGAGGGAGCACTGGGAGCTTTATCAAATGCCTTCTGGGAGCATCCGGGTACTCCAGATGCTCCTGGTCTACAGAGACGCTTCTAGCAGAAGGTATAGTGACAGAAAGTAGATACATTTGTCATCTATTACTCTTCCCACTAGCATAATTATCCTTCAGACTGGGATTGGGAACGTTATGCTTGACTTCAACTTAATGAGATTTTTTTTTTCTGAGACAGGGTCTCACTGGGCTGTCCTGGTATTCACCTAGTAAACCAAGCTGACCTCTAATTCACAGAGATCCTCCTGCTTCTGCCTCCTAGAGGTACAACTTGTTCCCTTGCTGGAATTAAAGGCATGTGGCACAACTACTAAAATTTTTTAAAAATCAGATTTATAAATCAGTGCGGATACAAATCTTTGTGCAAGTCTGTGACCAGGTTAACTGAGGTAATTTACCCAAAAGGTAGGCAGCACTGGTCCATGGGCTAAGGTCCCTGATTGGAAAACACTCGCGCACGTGCACGCATACACACACACACACAGAGAGAGAGAGAGACAGAGAGAGAGAGACAGAGACAGAGACAGAGCGACAGAGACAGAGAGACAGACAGAGACAGAAAGACAGAGAGCACTGCCATCATCCTCTGCTTCCTGACTCTCACGCAGTGTGGCTCAGCCTCCTGCTCCTTGCCTCTATACCTCCCTTGCCACAATGGATGCTATCTCCTCAAACTGTTAGCCTGTGTATTCGCTGTCTCCCTTAAGTTGCTTTTGTCAGGTATGTCATGGCAACAAGAAAAGTCGCCACCCCATTGTCCATTCTGCAGCAGGCACTGACTTAAAATGATGGCCTGTCCATGGGCCTAGATTCTCCACTTTATGAGGAACTATCCATTCCCAATGCTGAGGAAAGGTGAAGGCCCTAAGGTACCTTCCAAGTTAGGTCAGCAAACATGACTATGGACCCAAAAAGGTCATAGAGGTACTGAGGACTGGGGGTCCTGGACTCCCTAAATCTGTCCAACAGCTGTGCTGACCACCGAGTGATAATCTGCTATATAGACTTGTGTCTCTTGGCTAAGCAGAATGAAAAGAAAGGACAGAATTCTGGGGCTTCGTTCTCCTGCTGGGGGTTCCGTGGCTCTGTGAGGAATATGGTGTTTGTCCTCACAGCCAGACTGCCCACTTTCTGTCCTTTCCCTTGCTACTTATGCTCCCTGAAGAACAGCTTTTCATTTCTCCCATTAAGTGAACGATCATTCATCACAGGAGTGCCAGATAACTGTAGGTCTCAAGGCAGGTGTAGCCAAGAACAGCACGGTCTACAGCTGGTAAGTGTTTCTCCCTCACTCATACCCAGTTTCCCTGTACAATGTCATTTTAGATAATGTGCTACAATCATAAGTAGCCATTGGCATCACAGGCCACAAAGCAAAGGCATTCCCTTGCTACTTGGTATCCAGCTTGGGCTGGCAGAGGAGATGGCTCACTATGTACACTGAAATTACTAACGTGCACTTGTTCTTGAGGCTGGAGACCCTTCACTAATGAGACTGGAGCCTTATCCACCTGACAGTCATTTCAGGGCCTAGAATCCTCTCCAGGTCTTCTTTCCCTGGCCACAAGATAAACACTGAGCATGTGAAAACACTGAAGACATTTCAGAGTTCCTAAGGGGCCACGCCTGCCTGTCTTCCACTCTGCAGATTTGATTCCATGGTACCACCTAAGCATAAAACAGTAAAATAGTCTCCTGCCACGCAGAAGAGGAAGCGGGTTGGGCTTGCTGACGGTGGTTCATAGCCCATTTCCTTGGCTCCTGTTTAATTGCCTCTAGCCTGGTAGCATTTAACCAAAAAATATGGGTATTGGTAAGTAATAGCCTAGGGGCAAATCCAGACCATGACCTATTTTGCTGGTTGTTAATGTGTATGTAAGTTGTATGCATGTATACAATTCATGTGTGTATTCACTTATGTGTATGTGTAGGTGAGTACATATGCATGTGTGTCCAGTATATGGAAGCCAGATATGTTCTCCACCTTTGTTTTTTGTTTGCTTTTGGTTTTGTTTTGTTTTTTTGTTTGCTATATTTGTTTTTTTGTTTGTTTGTTTGGTTGGTTTTTTAGGCAGGGTGGCACACTGAACCCAGAGCTCACTAATTCAGTAAGATTACATGGTCAGAAAGCTCCAGAGCACTAGGCAATCTTGAGCTTCACAGGACCTTTAGGGTGTCCTGTAACACTGCTGAACTTATTTTTTTATAATTTATTTATTTTATTTATATGAGTACATGTAGCTGTCAGGCTCACAAGAAGAGGGCATCAGATCCCATTACAGATGGTTATGAGCTACAATGTGGTTACTGGGAATTGAACTCAGGACCTCTGGAAGAGCAGTCAGTGCTCCTAACCTCTGAGCCATCTCTCCAGCCCACTGCTGAACTTTTATTGCTCTAAGGCTTACAGGAACTTACTGGATTTAATTCCTTTCTCTTGGCATCAGTTTCTGTTCTATTGCTATGATAAAACACCAAGGCAAGTTATGAAAGAAAGAGTTTCACTAGGCTGACAGTTCCTAAGGGTTAGAGTCCAGGATGGCAGAGTGGAGGTAGCCAGCCGCAGCAGCTGAAATCTCACATCTCAAACCATAAACAGAATCAGATAGTGGGATTGGCTAAAACCTGAAAAGCCCACCAACAGTGGTGCACTTCCTCCATTCAAGGCCATACAGTT
Source organism: Apodemus sylvaticus (assembly GCF_947179515.1). Classification (NCBI taxonomy): domain Eukaryota; kingdom Metazoa; phylum Chordata; class Mammalia; order Rodentia; family Muridae; genus Apodemus; species Apodemus sylvaticus. The sequence goes on along the minus strand of NC_067482.1, from coordinate 95,933,022 downwards.
TAAGTCTCTCCAAATAACCAGCTGGGAACCAAGTTCTCAAATGCCCAAGACTATTGGGAGACATCTCCTTCAAACCACTGCAGTCTTATTTGACCTCCAGATGTAGTTATCTGATTCTCCTGCAAGTGCAATGTATATTCTTAGTTTGAGACCAAGCCAGCTCAGTCAGTCAACAGGATTTCAAGGGAGGGGTTGAGGACTGAAAAGAAAAAGACAATTAGACATCATTATAACATGACTCCAGCCAGTGCTGAGGCTGAAGTGGGTTCATGTTTTCCCAGTCTACTTTTATATCGGTCTAGGTACATCCAAAGAATATGGTCGGTTTGCAGATGAAAGACAGAGTGATCAAAGAAGGCAAAGAACAAAGAGATCACACCAGATAGTAATCAAACAAAGCAACAAACAAAGGTGTTGGGGGGGCTCCCCGCCCCCAATCTCTGGGTCTGGGGACTTATCAGGATTACCAAGACAAAAGGGAAGTCACACATTCCTTGGCTGTGTTTACCTTGATTCTTGCATTGGCCCAAATGCAAATACTCTTATCTGAGCCCCTTTCCTCCTCCTAGCCCAATGACTTGTACTTACCAAATTTCCATAAGAGGCGCCAAAAGCTCTCCACAAGTTTACAGATCAAAAAGTAAACAATACAAATGTGGGCAGACAGTATTAGGCAGAATTATACAATAAGCAAAAAATGGAAAGAGATGAGAGACTGTGAAAATCTCACAACCAATACCCACCCCACCTTTCAGTGTCCTGTTGCTGTCAAAGAAAAACAGGACTAGACATAGAGCATGACCGCCGTGCTCACAATTGTAATCCTAGCACTAGGATGCCAAGGATCATGAAGTTGAGGCCAACTGGAGCTACATAGCAAGATCTTGTCTCAGATAGATAGATAGATAGACAGACAGACAGACATAAGTATTGCATAAATTGTGCTATCTTTGAAAATTCAGTAATTGTATGTCACAAGTCATTTAAACCAATGACTATATTGCCCATCATTATAAATAAAATGTTATGAATTTTGATATATAATAAAGATCTCCTTGATTTTTTTAAGGAAAAATGAAAGGAAGTGGAAGGACTTGTGAAGAATGGGCATGCCCCCTTCTCACAGGGGTTCCACTCCCACATAATGACATCATCCAACTCTCAGGGGTTGGAAAGTTGCCAAGCCCTTCATTAGTGTTTCTGAGCCTATAGGTTCGGTTTCCCTAGTTTCCCTGACACTTCCCTAGCCCTCCTGGCACTGAGACTGAGTTTGCCTGACTTTGGCCAGGGCCCAAGCAGATATGCCTATCCAACAGTCTGGCACGATGCCAGATATGCCCAGCGAATAGTCTCTGGCAGGATGCTTTCTGTAGCATCCTGTACCATGATGTTATACAGCGTACCCTCCTAGACCACAGGGAGATGCCAGCGTTGGGGCTACAAGTTTCTCAGGCCCCATTTTCGGGCCACAACTGAAAGAGTAGCTTTTATCTCTGAAGCAGGTAGAGTTCTGCTCCTGATTTACTGACCTTACTTTTCCATGTATCACTGAGGTCCCCTAAGACCAGAGCCTATGTTCTGCTGTGTTCCCATACCCTACTCCTACCTTAAAGGGTGAAACATGAACTCATGAAACTAGGGCCTTTGTCTTCTGTACTCATGGGTCCAGAACAGTGTCAGGTTCTTATCAAGTGCTTGCTGATACTTGTCTAATGAGAGATTCTAACATGACTTACCTGTCTATACTCAAACATTCTGTGCTTACTGGTATCTCATAAAACCAGATATTCTTTTCATTTCTTAGATTAAAAAAAAAAGCAGGGGTCTTACTCTTCAAGTCAGGGTTCTATTGAAGAGGCCAGTTCAGGAACTTTGGAAAATTTACCAGACCCCTCCCCTCCTGGAAGGGAGAGGCTAATTAACATTGCTCAGGCCACAGGTGGTGGTGGGGCACTGACCATCAGTCACCGGTGGGTGAGAGAAGCTCAGAGCATGTAGACACATTCCACAGGACAGACTGACTGTTGACTACTACAGATAAGGGAAGTCTCTGCTATCTCATTCCCTAAAGACCAATCAGTTTACAAGTCACATTGTTCTGCCAATCACATTGTGCCTAATGGCTGTTGCTCTGAAAACTGTGTAAAGCTCACCAGAAGAGCTGTGTAGAGTTGCCACCTCTCCTTCGGGTGTAGGACGACCCCAACATGTTGGAGCAATAAATTTCTCTTGCTTTTTTCATTGATCCCCGAATCTGTGTTGTTCACTCAGGGGGTCCCTGGTAAGCTAACGCTCGCCAGAGTCTTACATTTGGTGTATTGGCTGGGAATCAGACCCCTTGTGGGGACATACTTGAGCAGGGAAATTGGAGGTCTTGTAGGTACTGTGGTTCTTGTTTTTCTTACTGTTTATCAAAGTCTGGGTCTGTAAGTCTGTTTGAACTTTTGGTTGGTTTGCAAGCATCCAGTTAATCTCTTTGAGACTGTTTTATTTAAATGCAGGAAAGAATGCCCCCTCAGACTTGGGGGCATGATCAATTGACCAGGCTGTCGTGAACAGCAGGCTTTCCCTGACTAGACCTGACTGGTACTTTAATATGGCAAAAGGTAAGGGGCAGCTGAAGGTTCACCACCAGACTTCATTGGCAGGTCTCAAGGGGGTTGTAAGATGACACACAGATTTGACCAAGGTATGTGAGGCTAAGCAGGGACCAGATGAGTCACCTGCAGCCTTTCTAGAGCAGATCATGGAGGCATTCCGCCAATATACACCCTATGACCCCAGCAGCAAGGAACGTAAAACTACTGTGACAATGGCTTTTATAGGCTAGGCTAGTAGAGATATCAGGAAAAAAGCTTCAGAGGCTAGAAAGACAAGACAAACCATTCAGGAATTTAGTGCAGGTTGCTGAGAAAGTCTACCACTACAGGGAGACAGAGGAGGAGAAGGAGAAAGGAAAGAGAAAGAAAGAAAATTGACAGAGAAGGAATCTACAGAGAGTCCTAGATACAGTAGTTAGGGAAAGCAGAGAAGAGAGACAGAAAAGGACAAGTGTACATACTGCAAGGAGAGAGGCCATTGGGCCCAAGCGTACCCTAACAAATGGAAACTGGGAGCAGAAATTCCCAGGCCTTGGGAAAAGCATCCCAAATGGCAAAGGTGTTAGCCATGGGTGAAGACAGTGACTAGGGGAGACAGGGTTTTGACCACCTCCCCAATCCCAGGGTAACTCTGAGAGTGGAGAGTAAATCCACTCAATTCTTGGTGGACACAAGGGCTCAACACACAGTCCTCCAGGCTTGGGTCCAAGAAGCCACTGGCACCAAAGTATATTCATGGACTACCCAAAGAACAGTGGACCTAGAGATGGGCTGGGTATCCCATTCATTTAGGGTTGCCCCAGACTGTCCCTACCCTCTGTTGTGGTGAGACATACTCTCCAAAATGGGGGCCCAGATACAATTCCTGCCTGACGGGTCACAACTAACTGGCCCAAACGGAGAGAAACCTCTCCAACTGACCCCTGCCAAAAGCTGAGGCTACCTGGTTTACAGATGGGAGCAGTTTTCTCCATAAAGGTCAGAGATGAGCAGATGCTGCTGTGGTGGACAGCACAAATGTCATCTGGGCAGAACGAACCTCTACCCCCACCCTTGCACCTCTACCCTCTGGCACATCGACCTAGAAAATGGAACTACTTGCCCTCACCAAGGCTTTGGAACTTGGAGTCAGCAAGAAAATTAACATCCACATGAATAGCAGGTATGCTTTTGCCACAGCCCACGTCCACAGGGATGTATGTCAAGAGAGAGGACTGCTCACATCAGAGGAAACAAACAGGAAATCTTGGACCTCTTGGATGCCCTGATGAAGCTGGAAACTGTGAGTATTATTCACTGCCCAGGACATCAGAAGGTAAGAGACTCAGTGGCCCGAGGCAATAGCCAGGCAGAGCAAGTAGCTCAAGAAGGACTCTGCAAGAGCCTATCCCAGTTATAGGCTTGCAAGAGATACCGGCTGGGGAATGGGACTGGACTAAGGAATGGCCTCACTTAGAATATACTGAAGAAAGGACTCAGATGGCTAGCCACCTTACCAACTGTCACCAAGAGAGGGAAAGACAATGGTGCCCACAAGAAGGGAGAGCTGTACTCCCCGAAAGCAAGAAAAAGACTTACTAGACCAAATGCACAGATGCACTCACTTAGGGGATAAAAAGCTTGTACAAGCAGTCAAGGGAGCTAAAGTATATACAATAGACCTCAGGTTCTGGGCCACAGATACAGTTGAACAGTGTAAGGTGTGCCAGCAAGTGAGCGCTTATGCAGCAAAGAGTGAACAGGGCAAAACATCTAGGGGAGAAGGGCCTGGAGTATATTGAAAGGGAGAATTTATGGAAGTTAAGACAGGAAAATATGATTACAAATACCTTCTAGTGTTTGTAGATGTTTTCTCTGGATGGGTTGAGGCATTCCCCACCAAGCAGGAAACAGCTATCATGGTAGCTAAGAAAATATTAGAGAAAATTCTCCCAAGGTTTGGAGTGTCCAAGGTAATTGGATCGGACTGTGGTCCTGCTTTTGTCTCTAAGGTAAGTCAGGGATTGGCAGAGATATTGTGGACTAATTGGAAGCTCCATATCCCCAGAGCTTCAGACAGGCAGAGAAAATACACAGAACTCTACAAGAGACTTTAACTAAACTGACCTTGGAGACTGGATCAAACTGGGTGGTGCCCCTCACCTTGGTCCTGCTCTGAGCCCAGAAGAGCCCTTACCATTTAATCTGACCCCTTTTGAGATCCTGTTTGTTACCCCAACTCCCTTGACCCTGGTTCTTGATCCCCCCAAGAGTGACTTTAAGGCTAACAAGGATCTTATGGCTCCTTTGCACGCTTTCCAGATCAGCCACCAGGAATTGTGCCCTAAACTTAGTGCCCTGTATAACACAGGTACCCAAAGGTTCCACACAAGTGCCAAGTTGGAGATTGGGTATATGTTAAGAGGCATTGTGCTGAAAACCTGAAAGCAAAGTGGAGAGGGCTGTTCCTGGTGTTACTGACCACCCTGACCTCCATTAAAGTGGATGGAGTAACTGCCTGGGTTCACATCAGACCAGCACCTGTGCCTGACATCCACTAGATAGCAGCCAGACACCCAAGCAATCCCCTTCTGCAAGGCCAGAGAAACCACGAGACGGCTATGGTGTATCTTCTGGGGCTGAGCCTCAAGCACTCCGCACAACCCCACCAGAGTGACTTGGCAGGTGCTCTCAGGCACTGGGGATGTGGCGTGGTCCACTACCTGCATTGTATCTGGTGGCTCGACCCAGTCATTGATCTCTGTGATTTAGAGGTGGGCCTTGACTTCTGAGGTGTCCCTGCCCTGCAGACACAGCAGGAGGGATTGCCTGAATGTAGGGGATGAAGGACTTGCAAATCTAAACTGTATCTCAAAAGGGGCTTTGGAGGGTGGGGCTTAGGTTACAAAGTTGAGAAGTGTCCTGTAAGAAACCCCCATATGTGTGTGCCCCTGAGATAAGAGAAGCCAGAAGTAGGCTCATCAGTGTTAAGGGGTCAAACTCTTTTTCTATGCTACCTGGGGCTGTGAAACATCGGGAAGCACACAGTGGAGACCATTCTGGAGGTAGTTAAAGACTCTATGGGCTGGGGTAGAGCCCTGAGCAGACCTTGGGCACAAATTCTGCAACCAGTCTTTCAACACCCAAAGGAAGCTCCACTCTCAGGTGCTCTAAGAAGCCTAGGATCATAGAATCAGAGGTAAGGAAGACACAACATCTGACCCAAGACCGGGAGTAACTGGGACCAGTGGGACCTAGGCACGCAGGAACTCCACCAGACCATTGGCACGGGTTCCTTCCAGTCTACCTGGGCCAGAGCCTTAAGCAGATCGTGGGTGCAAACTCCACAGCCAGACCCACAATACTCAGGAAGTTCCACTCCCAGGCACTTTTACATGCCCAGGATCACAGAATCCCAGGATCCCAGGATCTCAGGAGCTTGGTCACACCAGGATCTCAGGGGTCCCAGAGGCAGCTTGACTCCCATGAGATCACACACACACACACACACACACACACACACACATAGGATCTCAGGATCACAGGATCCCAGAATCACAGGATCACAGAGACAGCTTGACTCTGATCTGAGGAGTTCTGACACAGTCAAGATCAGGGGAAAGACAGGCTCCAATCAGATTGGCAGTGGCAGGAGGCAAGCATAAGAACATAAGCAACAGAAACCAAGGTTACTTGGCATCATCAGAACCCAGTTCTTCCATCATAGCAAGTCCTGGATACACCATCACACCAGAAAAGCAAGAATCAGATGTAAATTCATTTCTCATGATGATGATAAAGGATTTTAAGAAGGACATAAATAATTCTTAAATACAGGAAAACACAGGTAAACAGCTAGAAGGACTTAAAGAAGAAACACAAAAGCCCCTTAAAGAATTAGAAGAAAACACAATCAAACAGGCAAAGGAAATGAACAAAACCATCCAGGATCTAAAAGTGGAACTAGAAACAATAAAGAAATCACAAAAGGAGACAATCTTGGAGATAGAAAACCTAGGAAAGAGATCAGGAGTCATAGATCATCACTAACAAAATACAAGAGATAGAAGAAAGAATCTCAGGTGCTGAAGATACCATAAAGAACATCGACACAACAGTCAAAGAAAATGCAAAATGCAAAAAGCTCCTAACCCAAAACATCCAGGAAATCCAGGACGCAATGAAAAGACCAAACCTAAGGAGACAGGTATAGAAGAGAGTGAAGATTCCCAGCTTAAAGAACCAGTAAATATCTTCAACAAAATTATAGAGGAAAACTTCTCTAACCTAAAGAAGGAGATGCCCATGAACATACAAGAAGCCTACAGACCTCCAAATAAACTGGACCAGAACAGAAATTCCTCCTGTTAAAAAATCAAAACACCAAATACACTTAACAAAGAATGAATATTAAAAGCAGTAAGGGAAAAAGGTCAAGTAACATATAGAGGCAGGCTTATCAGAATTATACCAGATTTCTCACCAGAGACTATGAAAGCTAGAAGATCCTGAGCAGATGTCATACAGACCCTAAGAGAACATAAATGCTAGCCCAGGCTGCAATTAGCATGGATAGAGAAAATAAGATATTCCATGACAAAATCAAATTTATACAATATCTTTCTACAAACTCAGCTCTACAAAGAATAAGAGATGGAAAACACCAACACAAGGAGGGAAACTACACCCTAGAAAAAACAAGAGGGTAATCTTTCAACAAACTCAGAAGATAGCCACACAAACATAATTCCACCTCTAACAACAAAAATAACAGAAAGTAGCAATCACTTTTCCTTAATATTTCTTAACATTAATTGACTCAATTCCCCAATAATAAGACATAGACTAATAGACTGGTTATGAAAACAGTACCCAACATTTTGCTACATACAGGAAACGCACCTCAGTGACAAAGACAGACACTACCTCAGAGTAAAAGGTTGGAAAACAATTTTCCAAGCAAATGGTCCCAAGAAACAAGCTGGAGTAGCCATTCTAACATCAAATAAAATCTACTTTCCACCAAAAGTTGTCAAAAAAAGATAAGGAAGGACAGTTCATACTGGTAAAAGGAAAAATCTACCGAGATAAACTCTCAACTCTGAACATCTATGCTCCAAATATAAGGGCACCCACATTCATAAAAGAAACTTTGCTAAAGCTCAAAGCACACATCACACCCCACACAGTAATAGTGGGAGACTTCAACACCCCACTCTCAGCAATGGACAAATCATGGAAACAGAAACTGAACAGGGACACAATGAAACTAATAGAAGTAACGAACCAAATGGATTTAACCGATATCTATAGAACATTTCATCCTAAAGCAAAAGAATATACCTTCTCAGTACACCATGGTACCTTTTCTAAAAATGACCATAAAATTGGACACAAACCAGGCCTCAACAGATACAAGAAGACTGAAATAATCCCATGCACCCTATCAGATCACCACAGTCTAAGACTGGTTGGTCTTAAATTCCAACAAAAAACAACAGAAAACACACATACACATGGAAGCTGAACAACGCTCTACTCAGTGATAACTTGGTCAAGGAAGAAATAAAGAAAGAAATTAAAGACATTTTAAATTTAATGAAAATGAAGATGCATCATACCAAAGTTTATGGGACATAATAAAAGCAGGGCTAAGAGGAAAACTCAGTTCTGAGTGCCTCCAAAAAGAAAATGGAGAGAGTTTTCACTAGCAGCTTGACAGCACACCTGGAAGCTCTAGAACAAAAAGAAGCAAATACACCCAAGAGAAATAAACAGCAGGAAATAATCAAACTCAGGGCTGAAATCAACCAAATAGAACTATAATCAAACAAAAAGAACTATACAAAGAATCAACAAAACCAGGAGCTGGTTCTTTGAGAAAATCTACAAGATAGATAAACCCTTAGCCAGACTAACCAGAGGGCACAGAGACAGTATCCAAATTAACAAAATGAGAAATAAAAGGGAGATATAACAACATAAACTGAGGAAATTAAAAAATCATCAGACCCTACTACAAAAGTTTATACTTAATCTGGATGAAATGAACAATTTTCTAGACACATACCAGGTGCCAAAGTTCAAACAGGATCAGATAAACCATCTAAACAGTCCCATAATCCCTGAAGAAATAGAAGCAATAATTAATAGTCTTGCAATCAAAAAAAAAAAAAAAAAAAAAAGCCCAGGACCAGAAGGGTTTAGTGGAAAATTCTATCAGACCTTCAAAGAAGACCTAACACCAATACTCTTCAAACTATTCCACAAAATAGAAAAAGAAGGAACACTGCGCAATTCATTCAATGAAGCCACAATCACACTTACACTTAAACCCAACAAAAACCAAGCAAAGAAAGAGATCTTCAGACCAATTTCCCTTATGAACATTGATGCAGAAAATACTCAATTAAATTCATGCCAACCGAATCCAAGAGCACATCAAAATGCTCATTCACCATGATCAAGTAGGCTTCACATCCCAGGGATGCAGGGATGGTTCAATATACAGAAATCCATCAATGTAATCCACCACATAAACAAACTCAAAGAAAAAAAACCACACGATCATTTCATTAGATGCTGACAAAGCATTTGACAATATTCAGCATCCCTTCATGATAAAAGTCTTGGAAAGATCAGGAATTCAAGGCCCATACCTAAACAAAATAAAAGCAATATAGAGCAAAGCAGTAGCCAACATCAAACTAAACAGAGAAACTTGAAGCAATCCCACTAAAAGCAGGGACTAGACGAGGCTGCCCTCTCTCCCAATATCTATTCACTGTAGTACTTGAAGTTCTAGCTAGAGCAATTAGACAACAAAAGGAGGTCAAAGGGATACAAATTGGAAAGGAAGAAGTCAAAATACCATTATTTGAAGATGATATGATTGTATACTTAAGTGACCCCAAAAATTCCACCAGAGAACTCCTACAGCTGATAAACAACTTCAACAAAGTAGCTGGATATAAAATTAACTTAAACAAATCAGTAGCCTTCCTCTACTCAAAGGATAAACAGGCTGAGAAAGAAATAAGGGAAATAATACCCTTCACAATAGTCACAAATAATATTACATACCTTGCTGTGACTCTAACCAAGCAAGTGAGAGATCTGTATGACAAGTCTCTGAAGAAAGAAATCAAAGAAGATCTCAGAAGATGGAAAGATCTCCCATGTTCATGAATTAGCAGGATAAATATAGTAAAAATGGCTAACTTGCTGAAAGCAATCTACAAATTCAATGAAATCTCCATCAAAATTCCAATTCAATTCTTCATAGAGTTAGAAAGAGCAATTTGCAACTTCATTTGTAATAACAAAAAAAAACCTAGGATAGCATAAACTATTCTCAACAATAAAAGAACTTTGCGGGGAATCACCATCACTGACCTCAAGCTGTATTACAGAGCAATAATGATAAAAACTATATGGTATTGGTACAGAGACAGGCAGGAAGATCAATGGAATAGAATTAATTGAAGACCCAGAAATGAACCCACATACCTACAGTCACTTGATATTTGACAAAGGAGCTAAACCCATCCTGTGGGGAAGAGACAGCATTTTAAACAAATGGTGGTGGTTCAACTGGAGGTCAGCATGTAGAAAAATGCAAATCGGCCCATTCTTATCTCCTTGTACAAAGCTCAAGTCCAAGTGGATCAAGGACCTCCACATAAAACCAGACACACTGAAACTTATAGAGGAGAAAGTGGGGGAAAGCCTTGAACACATGGGCACAGGGAAAAAGTTCCTGAACAGAACACCAATAGCTTATTCTCTAAGATCAAGAATCAACAAATGGGACGTCATAAAATTGCAAAGCTTCTGTAAGGCAACAGACATTGTCAATAGGACAAAACATCAACCAACAGATTGGGAAAAGATCTTTACCAATCCTACATCTGATAGGGGGCTAATATCCAATATATACAAAGAACTCAAGAAGTTGGACTCAGAATCAAATAACCCTATTAAAAATGTGGTACAGAGATAAATAAAGAATTTTCAACTGAGGAATATCAAATGGCTGAGAAGCACCTACAGAAATATTCGACGTCCTTACTTATTAGAGAAATGCAAATCAAAACAACCCTGAGATTCTACCTCACCCAGTCAGAATGGCTAAAATCAAAACCTCAGATGACAACAAATGCTGGAGAGAATGTGGAGAAAGAGGAACTCTCTTCCATAGCTGGTGGGATTGCAAACTGGTACAACCATTCTGGAAATCAGTTTGGTGACTTCTCAGAAAATTGGACATAGTACTACCGGAGGACCCAGCTATACCACTCCTGGGTATATACCCAGAAGATGCTCCAACCTGTAATAAGGAATCATGTTCTACTATGTTCATAGCAGCCTTATTTATAATAGCCACAAACTGGAAAGAACCCAGATGCCCCTCTACAGAGGAATGGATACAGAAAATGTGGAATATTTACACAATGGAGTACTGCTAATAAGCTATTAAGAATGATGAATTCATGAAATTCTTAGGCAAATGAATGGAACTAAAAAATGTCATTCTGAGTGAGGTAACCCAATCACAAAAGAACACACACAGTATGCATTCACTGATAAGTGGATATTAGCTCAAAAGCTCTGAATACCCAAGACCACATGAAGCTCAAGAAGAAGGAAGCCCAAAGTGTGGGTCCTTTAGTTCTTCTGAGAAGGGGAACAAAATACTCACAGGAGCAAATATGTAGATAAAGTGTAGAGCAGAGACTGAAGCAAAGGCCATCTAGAGACTGTGCTACCTGGGGATTAATCCCATATACAGTCACCAAATCCAGACACTATTGTGGATGCCAAGAAATGTTTACTGAAAGGAGCCTGATGTGGCTGTCTCCTGAGAGGCCCTGCCAGAGCCTTACAAATACAGAGGTAGATGCTCACAGAAAACCATTGGACTGAGTGTAGGGTCCCCAATGGAGGAGTTAGAGAAAGGACTAAAAGAGCTGATGGGGCTTGCAACCTCATATGAAGAACAACAATATTAACCATCCAGATCCCTCAGAGCTCCCAGGGAAGAAGCCATCAACAAAGGGGTACACATGCCTCCAGCTGTATATGTAGCATAGGATTGCCTTGTCAGGCATCAATAGGAGAGCTCCTTGGTCTTATGAAGATGCCCCTGTGTAGGGGAATTTAGGCTGGGGAGGTGGGAGGGAGTGGAGGAGTACATCATAGAAGTAGGGGGAGGGAGGACAGAGTAGGGGCTATCCAGGAGGGGGGAACTGGGAAAGGGGATAACAAAGGACACTGTCAATAGGACATAATACCACCCTCATATCTACCGTGTTAGGACCCATAATTATTCTCCTGCTATTGTTGACTTTTGGCCCCTACATTTTGAACTGCTTGGCCACCTTTGCTAAGGAATGCATAGGTAATGTTCTTCTTAAAGTGGAAAAACAGAGAACTAGATACAGAAGACCTGAAGTAGAAGCTATCAGAATACCAGCTATAGCTACAAGATTGAAGCATGTAAATGAGAGGAATGAAGAGATCAACTCAGGAACTTTGGAAAATTCCACCAGACCCCTCCCCTCCTAGAAGGGAAAGATCAAGGAACACTTAGGCACCACTCTTCTCCAGAAGGAAGAGGCTAATTAACATTCCTCAGACCACAAGAAGAAGGAACCAAAGACTATAGCTGCTCTGCTGTGTTCCCACCCTGTCATTCCTACCTTAAAGGGTGAATCATGAACTCACAAAAATAGGGCCTTTGTCTTCTTCACTCATAGATCCAGATCAGTGGCAGGTCCTTATTAAGTGATTGCTGGTATTTGTCAATGGGAGATTCTTACATGACTTACCTGTGTATACTCAAATATCCTGTATTTACTGGTATCTCATGAAACTAGATATTCCTTTCATTTCTTAGCTCAAAGAAAGGGGGAAATCTTACTCCTCAAGTCAGGGTTCTATTGAAGAGGTCAGCTCAGGAACTTTGGAAAATTCCACCAGACCCCCATCCCCAAGAGAAAGGTCACGGAACACTTAGGCACCCCTCCCCTCCAGAAGAGAGAGGCTAATTAACATTGCTCAGGTTACAGGTTTGGGGGTGGGGGACTGACCATCAGTCACCTAAGGGTGAGAGAAGCCCAGATCATGTAGACACATTCCACAGGACAGACCGACCTTTGACTACTTACAGACAAGGGAAGTCCCTGCCACCTCATTCCCCAAAGATCAACAGTTTAAAAGTAACACTGTTCTGCCAATCACATTGTTCTTAATGGCTGCTGCTCTGAAAACTGTATAAAGCTCACCAGAATGAGCTGTGCAGGGTCACCATCTCTCCTTTGGGTGTATGACGACCCCAACACGTTGGAATAATAAATTTCTCTTGCTTTTTGCATCGATCCCCAACTCTGTGTTGTTCACTCAGGAGGTCTCTGGTAAGCTAAGGCTCACCTGAGTCTTACACTACTTCACATTAGTTATTCCATTCTAGAGTTCTTAGTTCATTTTACCCTGTTATGCAGACTCATGTCTACTGTCACCTATCAGAGTACAGACTCTGCTCAATTACAAACACTGTGACCCAGCACAGCCTGTCTAGAGCCAGGCAAATGGACAATCATTAAACTCTGTGGATCTGGACAATCTAAATGTAAAGCTTACATTCAAAAATGAACTGAAGGCCAGGTCTGGGTATAATGCTGGACATAGACGATGACAGAGATGCTGCTGGATAAGAAGCATCTATACTTCAAGAAATAGTTCAAGAAAACCCAGGAAACACATGTCAAAAGTTTGCCTTGGATTAAACCTACTCTTAAGACAGCAGAAGCCTCTTCCCATGTGTGTAGTGAGTGACTCCTGCTTTTCTCCATGCCAAGCCCCACCTCCAGGTTTATGAATTGGCACAGATGCTCTTATCCAGGGCATGAGTCTTGGATAGAATCTAGACATCTATTTTATCTCACCAAATAGGAATACTAGAGCCAATTAACTGTGACTCAAAATGAACTAAACTCTAGGGCCAACTAAATAGCCTTGTAGTTAATTGCAAAATATATGCAGAGATTGATGGTCCACATCTGTAATTCTACCATCTGATGAAGGTTGTGAGTTTTAGGTCAGCCTGAGCTACAAAAAGAAACAGATAAAAGAATACATCGTATAGAATCAGATTGACTAGCTCTAATTCAATACTCGGCTTGCAAGTCTGCACATGGGGTTAGCGTCATTGGTAAGATGGCCAAGTATTGTGACCTCCTACTCTAAGTTACTCCATTTTGTATAAAAGTTTTTCTCAGACAGTACCTTGCCCTGGCCTTGACCAGTGCCATATGCTTTTATGAGCATATTTTGAGTTCTTTTTTAAAAAGAGAATGACTGTAGCCCCTGGGTAGACCCACACAAATGTACCATCAGACACCACTTCAGTCTAGACTGATAAATGACTTATTTGTGGAAGTATAAAGGGAACCTGTCAAGGTGAACTGAGACTCTGTGGGTACATAGCTGTATTCAAATCATATTAGGGTAAAAGTTTCAGACACAGCCGATGAGGAAAAGGATGTAACTCCCTTGCTTGGACCATAAAGATGGCCCACCTAACACAGGGTTGACATGGCCCCAACCAAGCGGTCGTCTGAGAATTAGTGTGTATGTCAAGAGTAGACTCCCTGAGAGTCCCTGTGGCTTTAGGCTCAGATCCCACTGTTGATGCTGCCCAATGCCCCACCCAGCTACCTTTCCACATGCATGGACACGGGCCTGAATCCACTGCTTCCTGCTCTTGGACTCCGGTTCAGCCTTTCACCTCACAACTGGTCACTAACTGGACATCTCTACCAACAGACCGTTTCCAGCATTGGTCTGGTTCTTTGCTTTATCACTACAGAATTTCACAGCATGCTGATTTTTTGAAGATCTATATTTCTTTTTATTTATGTGTTTTTTCTTTTTATTTATGTGTTTAAGTGGATGATATCATAAGTCTGCATTAACCAGATGGGGGAAGAAGGGGGCAGGATTAGATCCTTGGGATCTGGAATTAAAAACTTTTGTGAACTCCCTAATGTGGGTGCTGGCTGGGACCCTAGCTTAGGTCCTTTTGCAGAAGTAACAAACATCTTTAGTGAGCCGTCTCTTCAGTCCCTCAGCCCACTTCTGAAACACTTCCAACTCTGCTTCCATCTCTTTAACTTGTATTCATTCTGTAAATCACATGTATACATACATATATATATATATATATATATATATTGTGTACTATGTGCTAGAAGTGTTAATATTATTAATTAGCACTGAGATAAAAGAATATGCATGACCAGATTACAAAGGTAAGTGGGTTTATCTGGCAAACTGGTTCCACTGAAACCACAGAACCTTGTGAATTTATGTTGTTCAGTAAATTCCGACATTGTGGGAAGACACAAATGTTTGTGTTTCTGGGATAGCACACTCATGATAGCAAGAGAGACAAGTTTCTTGTGGAGATGAGTCAAGACATTAGATGTAAAGAGCTTACCTCATACCTAGTTGACTTTCTACATTTAAGAAGTATCATAGTGTTTTAATATTGCATCTGTATAAAACATACAGAGCTTTCCACTGTTATTCCCTAAAAAGGGCAGTATAACAGTTATTTATGTGGCACTTATTTATAGTATAGTATATATTGTAAGTGGTCTAGAAATGGTTTGATGTCCATAGGGAAATATATATGTTTTATATGCAAATACATGTTACATAAAGCTCTTGGATATCCACAGATTTCTGTATCTGAAAGCATTCTTGCAGATGTGGTGAGATAATACCACCAAATTCTTTTTAAGGGTCAAGGGGCATTATTAACTCTCAAGGTACGGCAATTTTATAAGCAGGGGCTAAACAAGAGGTAGCTACTCCATTCTGGAGCCAAGTTACATCACACACAGCCCAGGCAGGCGATGGTAAGAGGCAAAGACACATTACAAAGACGGTGGGCAGAAACCTCTGGGGAACGAGTTTAGAACAGGTGACTTCAGAAGTGGAAGATAGAAATTCTGTCTTCCAGCTGCTGGCATCAGCCCTTTCTGTTGGTAATGGGCTGCTAGCATTTGCTTGTCATGAAGTTTTCCCTTTTTCATTATAGCAAATAAAAATGTTGGAAATAAAAATAGGAAGATAAAGAATAGATATGACCACATTAGTAAGCCCTGCCAAAATGTGAGTCCCAGTTCTATAACTTGGACTTGGATTGAAATACAACAGATGGCCACCAGGAGCTGTGAGGAGGTTCTGGACCCTGAGCTGTACTCCCTGGATCATCCCTGGTTGAGTAATGAAAGTCTTAGGTGAGAAACCGGTTTGAGTTTTATTTTATGTTTCCCATTTCAAATCACTTTCCCTTGTGAAATTCTGCTTATCACATACTCATTTCTGAGGTGTTTATTAGAAGGAGTCCCTCCTGGGGTAAAAGCATTAGTCTTCAAAGACGTGTTATCATTAAAGGTTTAGACTTGTCTCCCTCTCCCCTGCCTGGTGTTCCTGAAATGCTTCCTTCAGCAGTTCAGCCCTGTGCCATGACACAGAGCCTCCTGATACAGCAGGAGAAACCAACCCTGGGTTTCCTGATTCTTGATTACAGTCCCAAGACACTCTCACTGGGCCCTGAAGTTACTGCTCAGCCTCCTCCCCTGGGATAGGCCACTCTTCACACTAATAAAGGGCTGCCACGGGCTCTTGTGGGTCTAACAGCACTGTGTCCTCATAGTATCGAGAGTGAAGGATTCTTCCTTAAGGGACCTGTTCAGCTGACAGCCAGTTCGCTTAGAAATTATCTTTGGCACAGGAAGAAAAGCAGCAGGTAATCCAGTAGACGCTGAACGATTAAACAGGTCAACTTGCACTGAAGCTTGAAGCTGCAGCTAGCCTACATTATTTCTTCACGGCCGATTATCAGATAAAAGCAATTACCTGCCTGGCAGGGCACACATACTGAAGTGGAATGAATGTGCTTTTCTTACAACCCAGCTCTGCCACTTCCCAGATAAGTAATCCTGAGCCGGGCACGTCTGCTTGTAGGCTTGGATTTCCAATGTGTGGAAAAGGACTCATAAAACCAGACTTACTGGGTTTGAGGGAATTGTTAAATGAAATCAGTGGAATAGAGTCTGAAAACTGCTAGGCACACAGTAGGTCCTCGTCAGAAGCAGTTAATTAACAGAGTTCCCTTGTTAGTGTTTCTTTTTTTCTGCCACCTAAGAAAGATTGCAGAAGTCAGGCGGTGGTGGTAAGTGTCTTTAATCCCAGCACTTGGGAAACAGAGGCAGGTAGATCTCTAAGTTCTAGGTCTGCCTGGTCTACAGAGCAAGTTCCAGGACATCCAGAGCTAAAGAAACCCTTTTGAAAAACCTGGGGGAAAAAGAAAGAAAAGAAAAGAAAGCTTGCAGAATGGGAAACAGGCCAGAGCAGTGACTGATGCTTCAGAAAACACAATGCCAGAAATCTACCTGCAAGGGAGTGAGTGCTTAAGACGTTGGAAAACCGTAACAAGGATGGTGTTTGTGTTCTTTTTTGTTTTTGTTTTTGTTTTGTTATTTTTATGGTTTTTCAAGATAGGATCTCTCTGTGTAGCCCTGGCTATCCTGGAACTCACTCTGTAGACCAGGCTGGCCTCAAACTCAGAAATCTGCCTGCCTCTGCCTCCCAAATGCTGGGATTAAAGGCGTGCGCCACCACTGTCCAGGTGTTTGTGTTCTTACAGGTTTACTCAATATCTTTGTTCTTGAGTTAATTTTCTGTTGCTATATAACAAGTCACTCTAGAACAAAGCCATTCAAAGCAATGCCTGTTTACTCTCTCAGTTTTATGGGTCAGGAATTTGGGTGACATTAATCTGAGTGTCACACAGGGCTACCTGTCAGGATGGGCTCAACTCCCAAGTTCCCCCGGAGTGTCTGGAGGTTGTCAGTCAGGGCTCAGTCATTTGTGGGATGCTATATTGAAGGTCTCAGTTACTTGCTAGCTAATGTTTGAAGGCCAAGGTTCTTGGTAGGTGAAACATTCTGTAAGCTTTGTATTCCTAGCTTACAACATGGGAACCAGCTTTTGCCAGTATGAGCAAGGCAAGGTTAGAGTGTGGAGGGGGGGGAGATGATAAACTTTATCGCCAAGTGGTGTGTCACCATGTCTCCTTTGTTCTGTTCATATGAGGTGAAACATGAGGCCTACCTCATGCTCAAAACATGAAAGAAGACCTGGATACCAGGAGGGGGCAATCAATTGAGGCCAGCCTTAAAAGGATGGCTACCCTACTGTCCTTTCTGGTGAACACAATGCTCCTTCCTCTGTGGGACTGCCCCCATAATGCCTGCGACCCAGTGCCATCCCTACCCTGGGATGGTGTGACCCAGAGCACACCAGCATGATACATCCTTTCGGCACCGTAATTGTGACCCACATACCCCCAAGCTTGACTGTTCAGAGCCTTTCCCTGGGATTTATAGAAGCAGAAACAAGGAAAGATGAGTTCACTCTTTAATCTGAATTCACTAACATGAGGTAATTATAAGCCTGCGGTTTCTTGTGGCTATATCTTCCTCCAGCCATATAAATGGATTCCAGGGACACCAGGAGCCATCCAGGCCACATGTTCTAAGGCAAAGACAGAGTTCAGATAAAAGAGAGAACACAAATAACAACTGACGGCATTTTTTTTCTGGTTTTAAAGGTTGGTTATACTTCTAAAGCCTAATATATCTCCCTTCTCATCTAAGGTAGTTTAAAATGGGCTCTTATCACTTGAAACAGAAAAAAAAAGTTTTTGATTAATTTAGCCATAGTTTTTTGCATCTGTAAAATCAAGGAGCTAAACTAAATGTTGTTTGTTTGTGGTCATTTTTCTTCCTGGGTCTCAAGTTCTAAGATTGTGATTTAAAGTTTCTGGTTCTTAGTCAGAATGGAATTTTCCAGAAGTGAGAGTAGAAAAAGATGAACATCTGAAGGATGAAGAATCCAGATGTGAACCCATCTTCCCAAGAGCATCTCTTGGGTAGCAGCCATGCACCCAAGAGCATCTCCACTCCTTTTCCATACCAGCTTTGTGATCTCAGGGGAAGTGACTTGATCTCTGTATGCCTTCGCTCTGTCACCTAAACAATAAGAGTAATTATGACCCCGTCCCTTCGCTGGGGCTACTGTAAAGACTGGAGGAATTGAAGCAGCCAACACACCAAGAATAGTGCCTCACACACTGTTCTTTAAACTCCCCCTTTGCCTTTTACATTTAGCTCAAATATCAACTATCACAAAACTGTCCCCAAATGCCCTTCATGTCTTCTGTCCCCAACCCTGCCCCCTGTAGCTCTTCATTCCTGGCCCTGGTTTCCTAGCCCTGTGTCTCTCATATCCACCATTCTTGGTTCACCATACCTTAAGGTCTTTGGGTTTCTGGGGCCCCAAACAATGTCAGATAAGCTAAAGAACAGACACACACCACACCTCTCAGTTTCACCACCTCATCGAGCAGTAGGCATTTCTGTCAGTCGAAACTCTGATGAACGACGGTGACGCTGCCTCAAAAGAAACCACCAGTTGCTCAAGCTAAAACTAACAATTCCACGCAACTGGAAGGGCAAGACATCAGCAAGAGAGCATGGAACCAGTGCCTGTGGTAACGGGTGCGGTGTGGCTGTTCTGGAAGCTGACCAGAGACAGTAAACACAACGGTTGCCTGGGTGTGTAAACATAAGCTCAGAGCCTCTCCACCTCATCCTAAGACACTACAGTCATAGCATCAGGGACACAAGTGACTACTTGTCAAATACAGTGGTGAGGCCCTCCCAACCCCCAACACAGGTAATAAAGACAAAAATCACAAGAAGGGTTGGAATGGCATTTAATAGGACGTGGAAGGTTTAGCTTAGCAGTAGAGTCCTGGCCTGGCAGGCATGGGGACCTCCATGCACACAGTTAAACACACAGCCCATGCATTCAGAAAAGAGTATAACCGGTATACGGTGAGTATAACCAGAGTCTATGTTAAAAGAGGAAGCATTTCACCACTTCTGAGAGCACATTCTCTTCACCGCTGAAGACTGGGTAACAAAAGAAAAATCTATTGGAAATGGTCGTGCGGCTGATACCAGAAAGGATGTATGGAGGATATTCTGTGAAACCATGTGCTGCTGGCTTATCTGTAACCATGTGGCTGCCTCTCTCTCTCTCTCTCTCCTTCCTTCCTTCCTTCCTATTTCTGTCTGTCTTTCTGTCTTTTTCTTTAATGTTTAATGTATATGGGGTTTTGCCTACACGTATATCTGTGCATGAAGTACATGCAGTGTCCATTGAGATCAGAGGAGTGCGTCAGATCCCCTAGGATGGGAGTTACAGATGGTTGTGAGCTGCCACATGGGTGCTGGAATTGAACCTGTGTCCTCTGGAAGAGCAGCCAGCGTGCCAGCCCCTGGCACCTCAGTCCTTAATAGTGCAAATATTAATCAGGGAAGCAGTATAAAGACAATGATGAAAAAAGATGCATGCCTGGCTAGGGTAGTGTGATGTTTTCAAAGGAAATAGTAACAAAGGCTTTACATGAAAATGTTATTACCCTGTGTTGTTTATAATTCAGCTCCCTAGCATGGTAGGACTTAGGATCACAATGAATAGTCTCCCAAATGACTAGAATTTAAAAAGAAAATTATCCCATTTCTAGTCCCTTCCTCAGGTACTGTTTCTTCTTCTTCTTCTTCTTCTTCTTCTTCTTCTTCTTCTTCTTCTTCTTCTTCTTCTTCTTCTTCTTCTTCTCCTCCTCCTCCTCCTCCTCCTCCTCCTCCTCCTTCTCATCCTCTTTTCCTCCTCTTCCCCTCTTCTTCCTCCTCCTTCTCCTCTCCTTCTCCTCCTCCTCTCCTCCCCTATCTCTCTCTCCGTGTGTGTGTGTGTGTGTGTGTGTGTGTGTGTGTGTGTGTGTGTCTTTAATTTGCCTAGGTTGGCCTGGGATTCACTATGTAGCTGGTCTCAAACTTTAGATTTTTCTGCTCCAACTTCTCAAGTGTTGGGATTATAGGCTTGCACCACCATGTGTGGCTGTTAGTGGTTTTTAGGCAGGGGAATTCCGTGATAAGGAGTGCTCTTTAGATCATGTAGAACTGGGGATACATTAGAGAAGACAGAGGTGCTAACCAGTTAGAAAATAACTTCAGAGTGACGTTCTGTAATGACTGTGGATAATGATGGCACTATCAGAGTGGACCGAGTCTATGGGAAAGGCATCTTGGAGATGTGTGACAAAAAGCACAAGGAAGGGCAGCATGAGTGGTGATCAGATCTCTTGTCAGTTGTTAGGAGAGGTGACAGGATGTGATACCCGTGAGGGCCTGTTGTTGCCCTCCTGGTCTGCTGTAGGTTGGCCTCCAACTGCAGCATGTAAAGTTGTATGTCCTCCATTTGTGGCCTATCTTACATCCTGACTGTGCCCCATGGTCACTACAAGGGTTTTGAGAGAGTGTGGGAATGACGTAGTACCAGCCAGAGCCACTCTTAGAGACCCACCCAGTGTCCCCACTGAGAACGGGACCCGTGTGGCGCTGTTTTATCTTCTAAATATTCACAGGATGAATGCAGATCTGCCACTAGCAGTAAAGAGTAGATATAAGTATGTATGAGTATGTTTATGTATTAAGTAGCATGATGTAAGCATGTAAGCAAATAAGAGTAGATGATCAGCTGCCAAGGGAAACATGTCCCCAGGCTGTGGCTTAAAGGATGGGGCAGGAAAGGTCCTGCTTTACTTCAGTCTGATCTGATTTCTCCCCCACAAACTCCGTGAGCCCCGTTCAGGCCTCCGAGTGTTTGCCTCTGCCGCACAAGGTGAGTCTCTTAGCCTGGAAGCTTGCAGAACAGAGGAGCTGCGTTTGCTGGAGCCGTGTTCCCTGAACTTGGGGATGAGTTTGATTGCTTCACAGCCTGAAGGCTTCGGCTCAGCTTGAGAAATGTTTGCATTTTGTTTGTTTGGGGGATGGTGTTCACTTTTTGAGACAGCGTCTTACTATGTAGCCCAGGATAGCCTGATAGTCATTGTGTAGAACAGTCTAGCCTCAAACTTAACTGTGATCCATTATCTCTGCCCCTGCCTCTGCCTCCTAAATGCTGTAATTACATGTATGCCCACCAGGGCCACCTTAACTTAGGTTAACTTAATTTCTGTGTGTACAGTTTATTTATTCATACTTTTTTTTTTAAAGTGCAGCATCTTATAGTATAAAAAGATGATTCCTTCCCCAGAGAGACAATGTCAACCCCCCTCTTTATAAGCTCCCCAAAACAAGCAAAAGTACAGTTCCACTGGAACTCACACTAAAGAACCATTGTGTTTGCAGAACTGACTTACAGAGCATGGGTGACAGACACTACTCTGGAAATCTTCCTTCATCCACCTCGTCGTGGATGATGGCTTCTTCACAGCCACGCAGATGGAGCTCTCTGCCACCCACCACTATCTACCTCAGGTCACCAGTGTACGGCAGAATTGTATACACAGGGCTGGAAACAGCTGAGGAACCAACATCCCAGGTGCTTCCTCCTCAGAGAGATTGTCGACTGTCAGCCGGCCTGCTCCTCACGGCCTCTTACAAGCAGACAGACCTGGCTTGATGAAACCTGAGGCTGGTTTACTAGGAAGACTAGCATTCAGGACACAAGATGGATTCATTGTAACAAGGGAAAACGTTGGGATGCCATCCTAAAACACCTGTGTATGCTAGGGTATGGTGCCCCCTGCTGGTTTGATTTTGCCCCTGCAACCTTTTCCTTGTCCAGAGCCAAGTCCCAGTGGTAGAACGTGGAATTTCACAGGGGAGAAATCTCCCCCGGATTTAGAAGACGCTCTTGCTTTCAGAGCCAGTGAATGTCTCAGTTAGGGTTGTTATGCTCAAAGCTCACTCCATCACTTCTGCCTTTCTCTCCCACGACATGTTGTGAAAAGATAGGGACTTCTTTACTTATGAGCAATTTGTGAGCGTTGATTGGACCCTGCTACTGGGCCAAAAGCCATCGCTGGGCAGGCCACGGTGAATGAGACACACTGGCAGGCACTCAGGCCAGCACAGAGGGAGCAGGCTTCTTTTGGGAACCAACTCTGCAGTGGCACAGGCCCTGGGCTCGGGCAGAGCTATGCTGCCCCCTGCAGGTGGGAGGAAGTACTAAGCATCCAGAAAGCTGCCACTGATTGGCCAGAGGGCAGCCTGAAGGTGTCTGAGTGTAACCTCCAGATCTCTGGGGTGGGCCCTGCTGTCTCCGCTTTAGTAAAGCCACACAGGATTGTCTGAGGCCCACTCAGAGCAGTATGGCCTCCCTGGGGGCCCTAGCTGGACTGGGCATCCCAAGATGCCTCCGTCCAGATTGAAAGCACATTTCTGAATGTGCCTATCTGGTCCCCTTACCTTTACAATGGAGAACATTAAGGTTTGCCCAAGGCAGTCGTCCCAATGAATTTTCTCCCCAACATTCCTAATCTGCTTCAGAGAAGAGTAGAAGATAGTAAGAGAGCTTGCCGTAGTGCCTGGAGCTGCTGGCAGTGGCTTTGAGCTCTGGCCAGCTGATCAGTCCAGGAGTCTGCATTTCTCAGGTCTACATCTAGATCAGCACAGAGCTGTAGGCCTGTCACCCCGGCTCTTCAGGGCCTTTGCCTGGTGTTCTTCCAGGATTCACGGTACATCCAACTCTCTCCTTTGTTCACAGTAGCCTGACTGCCACTCTCCCAGAAATAGAACATGTGAAGAACCAGCCTGCCTCCATCTTAGGCTTAAAAACCATCTTACAGTAAAGACAAACTAGGTTTCTTCCTGTTGGTAATTAAACCTCTACTTCTCAAGGACTGGGCTGTGTCCCACCTGTAACCTTAACTTCAAATGATTCTGTACTGACTGTTCCAGGAAAGACAACCATGGTTTCAAAAAGTTATCTATAACCATCTTGAAGCCTACTTTTGTTTCCAAGGTTTGTATGACTACTTTGTTATGCCTACCTTGTAACCATGTCTTTGTTTCAGGCGGTGGTCTATTTGGCCTGCCAAACCCCCTATTGTCTTCCTCATGCTCAAGACTAACCTCTCAAACCCTGCCTTAGGGAGAGGCAGCCTGTGTACACAAATAAAAAAGCTTGCTTTAATCAATCACTTGCTTTAATGAATTTGGCCATAATCATTTGGGTTGGTGGTCTTTCTCTTCCCATCTTTGTGATTAACACATGGAGGGCCAGCTATGAAAAGACTGTTTTTAAGCCAATCTCTAACATCCAAAAATGCTGTCAATTTACAGAGAGCTAAGAAGTCACTAACAAGACAGGAAGCGTTTGAGGAGGGAAGCCTGTCTGCTTATCCCAGTCACGGGGCACAAATGTTTTCAAATAAGTACAGGGTCCATTGAGCAGGATGTATTATAGAGCTCTCCTGCCTCCCTTCTCGAGAATAGTCTTAAATGTTGGCTTTCTAGCGAGAGAAAAGAAGAGAACCTTCATTAATATTAGTAGCTTTGTGAACATCACCAGAGCACTGAATACTAGAAGGGAGACTGCACTTTGAAGACACAGCTTTCTCTGAAAAAAAAAAAAACAAACAAACAAACAGGAAAAGGGAGGACACACAATGTGAATGCGCACCGTAGGAGGACACATAGTAGGGGCACTGTGAACAGAGCTGCACTATGGGCGGCTGACTCAGCCACAGACAGGCTTTGAGCCTCTCCACTTACAGGTTCAGTTTCTCGTCCTTTCCTTTCTTTTGCCATGGGGAAGGGTAGGAGCACAACGGGGAAACTGTGTGTCCTCAAGGGGCGAACAGGTGAATCTCATCCGACGCCACAGCAGCATGTATGGAGGAAGACCTGGGGACAATCTGTAGAAGAGTGGCCCTTTCACCCTTGCCCTCTGAGTGGTGACCTCTTCCCTCATGGGAACTTCAGCATGTAGGGAACATGGCTGGATTTCAGGACTGGAATTAAAGGGGAGACTCTCGCAACAAGAGTGGAAACCGGGGTGCAATAGGAGTGAGCATCACTTATACACAGCTCTGTCTTGCTTGTAAATACCCTTGCAAGAAGTGTCCAGTTCTCCACAAGGAACAGTGAAGAGCTAACGGTTGCCATCCTTCGATGAGGCTGGCCCACTGGAAGGGAGTCATCTGGAAGTGGGCTGTGTGTAAGAGAAGGATGGGAGCGACCTGAAGCAAGGGAGAGACCTGAAAGCTCATGGAACCCACACCTTGCGTCTCTTGGAGCCCTAGGAATGTATCAGGTCCTCTGAGGGGAGTGGCAGGACGATATACCTGGAGAAATCATATCTGCTTACGGGGACACAGAGACAGTATAGGAGTCAGAAGAAGCGGGCTCAGACCATTGCTGGCTGTGTGACCACTTCTCTATCTGTAAAATGAGGGTCATTTATTCATTCCCACGTGATCCGTTGTCCTGTGTGGATGCTCCAGGGCTTGAGAGACAGCCATAAACAGACAGAAAGCAAACAAAACGACACAAATGTTCCCTTTTCAGAGCTTGTATCTAGCAGGGCAGAGAGATAGAACCACAGTATCCTATTGTTATGAAAACTGCTGAGCCACAAATGTACATCAGTGTATAAGCAGAATGGCTTAGTGCGCTAAAGATTCAGGGTGCTGAAGGAATCAAAGCAGAGCAGAAAAGGGGGAGCTGTGGGGACTGAGGTGGTCAGAACAGTCCCAGTGAGACGTTAGTCTGAGCAGATGTGAAGATGAAGAAGAATATTGGTTTTCTCAAAAAGAATATTCTAGACTAAAGGGCAAAATTGTCTTGTGCAGATCTATTTATACAGAGCATTGCTGAGTCCCCAGCACCTTGATAACGTGACACAAATGTCATCTACTATTATTTTTACACCCAGGTGTGGCCCAGCAGTTGCATAGGCTAGGCAAATGATAATGTGTAGCCAGTGTGCTCTGAGCTGGAGGGTCCTCTCCAAATGTCTGGCTCTGGATATGATGTTCAGGGCTTTTGAGGCTGAGGAAAGGGAAGGACCAAGCCTTCAGCCCTGCCAACTTGGTACTTTGATCGTATTCTGTAGGATTTTGTTAAAGAAGAAGTGCAGCAGGGTTGGAGAGGCAGCTCAAGAGTCAAGGGTGCTGGCTGCTCTTCCAGAGGACTGGCTCCAGAGTTCTGGTCCCAACACCTACATTGGTGATTCACAACCATTTACAACTCCAGTTCCAGAGGATCCAGTGCCCTTTTCTGGCCTCCTTGGGTACCAGGGCATGCATATGATGGTAAAACACCCATATGCATAAAAATAAAAATATTTGAAGAAAATAAAGTGATATAGCTTTCTGACCTAAGCTGATGATGAAAATTTCTATCAATGCCCTAGAAAAACAGGCAGAGGCATACAATGCAGTAAGACATTGAAGGGCCTGTAGGCTGCAGGTTAGTATGAACAGTGAGGCACAGAGCAGGGGTTAGGTGAAGCCAGGTTCAGTTCCCAGAACCTACATGGTGGCTCATAGTCACTGGGGTCAGAAAGAAATACAAGAATGGCTTTGGAGTTACTACAAATGAAATATAAACAGCTCTGCTAACAGGGACAGCTCCCAAGCCTGTGGCAAGAGCAACCAGACGCAGAGAAGATGCCACAGCTGGCAGCAGCAGTTAGGGGCAGTGCATGAAGCAGGCAGCTCTGGGTGGCTGGATGAACCATGTTTGTCTCAGCTCTTTTCTTAAACTGTGTGTTCCACAGATCTGGAGCCCCACATCTGTTAGAATTCCAAACTGTTGATGCTATAAAGACGGCTGAGTGGTTAAAAGCACAGGCTACTTTAGCAGCTGAGAACCCAGGTTCAGTTCCCAGCACCTACATAGTGGCTCATAACCACCTGTAAGTCCAACTCCAGGAGATCCAGCACCCTCTTCTGGCCTTCACCGGCACCTGCACACATGTGGTTCATAGATAGATAGATAGATAGAGATAGATAGAGATAGATAGATAGAGATAGATATAGTTAGATATAGATAGATATATAGATATATATACTCAAGTACACATAACACACACACACATAAAATAAAATAAATAAATCTTTATAAGGTTTATGGGACATATGGGGAGGGGGGATCTGGAAAAGGGGAAAGCATTTGGAATGTAAACAAAGAATATAAAAAATAAAAATATTAAAAAAATAAATAAATCTTTATTTAAAAATCTAAAATATTTAAGTCCTGGATGAGATTTTTTGGGCCCATTTCAATTTAACCCCTTCATTTCTGTAAGTAGAGAGTCGGGGAGTCATAAGTACATATGAAAACGGGGCTGGAGAGATGGCTCAGCAATCAAGAGCACTGGCTACTTTTATGGAAGACCCAGGTTCGGATCCCAGCATCTTCACAGTGGCTCACAACCATGCAACTCCAACTCCAGAGAACTTGATGTTCCTGGTCTCCAAGGGCACAACCATGCAAGTGGTGCACACACACACACACACACACACAAGCAAAGCTCCCATACACGTACAAATAAAATTAAAATGAAAACTTAAGGAAACACAAGAAGAGCTTACTCAGAGCCACATTGCCTTGATCAGATCTTCATTCACAGTTCAGAACTGAGCTGACTTGTTACAGACAGGAAGTGCCTGTCTCTTGGGACTGTGAAGACCACGGTTGGCCATGGGCAAGCACCAAGGGAGAAATGCAGGTAGGAACAGATCCAGAATCCTGTACAGGGACAGGAGGACAACAAGTCTCTGTCGATGTGCCCTGGGACTGCACAGGCAAACTTGGGGCTCCCTGGAACTCACCAAGTTTTCCCCAACACCTACCGTGGTTCATTTCACAGAACAGAATAAATCAAACGTTGGCGTTGTTGGAGGCAGGATATGGCTTGTAACCCTAAATGACGCTTTCTCCCAGCACCCGTTCCATAAGGTTCTGAAACAGAATTTGTAAATGAAGGTCCATGGGTTGTGTCAAGCCTCACAGTAGTGCTCTGTCCAGCCCACCCAGTAAGGTTCCCGTTCACATCACTCACTTAGGAAATACTTGTTCCATATTCGTGTGTGTCAGTGCTGCTACAGGAGCCACTTAGCACACAGCTCTGGGCAAGCAGGGGTTAACCTCACCTCATTTGTTCTTATTGTACAGGACAGACAGGCCAACTAGTCTTTAAAGTCTGTGATTTAATCTAATTTAATTTTCTTTTTAAACAAGCCCTCCCTGTGTAGCCCAGGACGGCTTAAACTCAAAATCCTTCTGCTCCAGATGCCAAAGTGGTGGGACCCCATCCAAAGCCTGTTGTTTTTTAAGATGATAAATAAAATAGAGAAAAACAAACATCCCAAATGGGGAGAGAGTTCGCCGTAGAACAGAAGAGGTGCGGTTTAAAGGGTGGGCCTGGAAAGGGTTCGCCTTGGAGAAGGTGGAATTCGGCAAAGATCTAAGGAGGAGTTGGGCTGTGGGGGCCTAGGGCCGAAGGCTCCGGAGACAGCAGCACTTCGGACGCCTGGGAACCAGCGAGGAAGAGCCTGGCGCTCGGCTTTGTCCTACGAGACTGTGTGTTAATAATTGAGAGTCCCCATTTTAAATCTAGGTTTTCAGATTTTCTTGAAAGCAGCATTTAGTTAAACTCTGGCAGTGTTATCCCCAAATGATTTTAGAAAATGATGAACTGGGCTGAGCAGATCACAGTTCTTCTCCCATGACGGGGCGTACATCTCCGATTCACAGAATCCTCAGAACCGGGCAAACATACATCTCCGATTCACAGAGGAGTCCTCTCTGCCTCCTGGGTTTGTCTCCTTAGACCCGCCTCCAGGAACTCCCGTCACCGGCTGTCAATCAAGCTCTTGCAGACTGCAGGCCCTTCTGCCCTTGTTGGAGAGGCTAGGATCTGTTCCTCAGTAGACACCCACATCTCAACGGTTTCAATTAGCAGATTTACTTCTACTCATACGAGATCCAGGAGCAGATGGGTTTTCAGGTCTCTTTCCACCATGCAGAGACTCCAGGGTATAGGTGGTTTCCAGCCTGAGGCTCTCCGCTTAAACACGTGCAGTAGAAGGGGGAGTCAGAGCGTGGGGAAAGCACTTTGACCCCACATGCTTGACTTCGCCACAATGGGTCCCATCACCTCTACTGGCCAGAATTAGTCTCCAGACCTTACATGCTTGCATTCAGAAGGACAAAGACTGCGATAGAAGTAAGTTACTTTAGTCTTTTAACTGCCTTTCTGTGGTAAGTCTGGCTATGTTTATATGCTGTGATGTCACCGAGACACCCCCCCCCCACTCTCCACCCACCTCCACCCACCCCTGCCCCAAGAGCTGAACTGCCCAGCACCCTCGGTAATTGTATCCAGGGGATCAGACAGACAGCCCTGGTTTTGCTGTGTCTCTACCGTTGCTAATAAGTACTCTTTGACCAAGTTTCTCAGCCTGTCTCAACCTGCTTCTCCGTTTAATTTGAAGATAAGCCTACCTATAGCATAGGGTTAATGTGAAGATTACAGGGTATTATGCATACAAAGGGCTTTGAAGGTTACTTAGAAAGCTCTTAATATGTGCCCATTGTCTTCAACAAATAGCCCTGTTATTATGAGATACTTTTAAACTTTATATTGTGAAATAATTCAGATTGTCCAAAAATAGTGCAGAGTCTCATGTGGACTTCTTTCTCTTTCTTCCTTCCTTCCTTCCTTCCCCCCTTCATCCTCTCCTCCCCCTCCTCTTCCCCCTCCTCCTTCTCTCTTTTCTTCTGCTTCTGTTTCTTCTCCTCCTCTTCTTCCTCCCCCTTCATCTTCTTTTTGTTTTTTAAAACAGAGCTTCTCTATGTAGCCCTGATGTTAATTCCACCAGACAAGAGTAAAGATCTTTATCCAAATTCTCTTAGTCTAATTGGGCAAACTTTATTTTCAGTCCAACAAGGGCCGTCTTCCTAAAGTAGGGTTTGAAACAATAGCAGTGAACACAGGCGACATTGGAGTTTATATATAGCTTTAAAACACTGCAAAACTAGTGGGTTCTCAAGTGTTGGGGAATTTTCTTTTTATTATATAGGAATTTGGATGAATATTTCAAAATTATTTGGCAGAACATCTTGTCAGTGTATAAGGTGGATGCCAGGGTAGTTGGTTTCTGCGTTGATTTCTGTGGCTGCCGCTGCTGACCGGGCCCACACGTGCGCACCCTGGGCGCCGGGCCGCGGGCCGCGGTGGAACCGTGAACCGCAATGAGGCACGCTAGACCAGATAGCTCCACGTGGGCTTTATTTAAGAAGGGGAAGGGGTAGCCGGTGGGAAGGAAAGGGGGAAGAGAAAGAAAGAGAGAGAGGAAAGGAGCGCTGCTCAGTTATATACCAGCGGTGACGTAATTACAGGTAAAGGTGGGCTATGGAATTCTGGGTAAATGGCAGCCGTTGCCTAGGCAACAGACCTATACATTGCTTTGCATGGCGTCACAAGCTTTGCAGGCCTCACTATACATTTGTTCCTCACTATACATTTGTATAGTGTGGAACATGCAAAATTCAAAACAATGAATTGATACATGGTTAAATTTAAGTTTTACAGAAAACAGAAATGAACTTATTTTGACCTTGTAATCATATGGGCTTCTAAGATGGGGTCAGCCTGGTCCATCACTGACGTCTGTCCAAGAACTTACTGTGAAGGTGAGGCCAGCCTCAGACTCAGGGATCCTCCTGCCTCTGCCACTTGAGTGCTGGGATTAAACCCAGCTCCCATATAGTATTCTTAACTTCCCCAAATGTTAATAAAGCACAGAAGTTATTTCACCAAGAACTGTCTGAGACTGGCTGTTTTACGGGGCTGTAACACTTGGGGGACTGAATGGCTCTCTCCAAAGCACATCCTCTGACCTTTGACCCCTCCCACTGCCTGCCCAGGCTCTCATTGCCCAGATGGGCTCAGAACAGAGTGCTGCTGCAGACAGCACCAATGTAGCTGTTGCAGGATCCAGGACACCCCCACCCCAACCCCGCTACCTGCCTCGCGCAAGCCACCCAAGCCCCTTTATTCCTCTTTCGAGAGCTGTAACACTCTCCGCATTCCCAGCCAGACCAGAGCTCTGTGAACTTACCCATCCCAGGCTTCTTGCTCTTTGGTCTGGCATACAGAAATGTCTGACACCCCAGAGGGAAGCTGTAGGACGGAGGACACTGTTTCCCGGACTTAGCCCTGGTGGTGTGCTGGTGGCATCCAGACAGCAGAGAAACAGAATCTAAGACCCACACTCATTCACATTTGCCCTGGATTGCTCACCAATACTGCTGTTGTCTAAACTCTGGCATAGCCTATACTCAGACACATTTAGTTGTGATGTTTCTTTAATTCCCTTTAATTTGATGCAATTTTTCTTCTTTTGTCTTTTAAAACTGAAATTATTTATCCTCTCTCTCTTTCTCTCTCTCTCTCTCTCTCTCTCTCTCTCTCTCTCTCTCTCTCTCTCTCTCTGTGTGTGTGTGTGTGTGTGTGTGTGTGTGTGTGTGTGTGTGTAAAGGGGCATATGTATGCCATGACTCTGGTATGGAGTTCAGAGGCCATCCTGTAGGAACTGGTTCTCTCCTTTCACTGAGTGGGTCCCAGGGCCAGAACTCTTGCCATCAGACACAAGTTAAACCCACCTAACAAAAGTCCTTAATTGTGCTTCCTGGAGTAGATGTTTGATGCTTTGTAGAATGTTCTGGGGGACGCTAAGGGCTTTCCCAGTCCCTCACCCTCCTATCAACTTCCTCCTCCCACCTGGGGTCAAGGCTAGACCAAATTCCTTTCTCCACCCACAGGAATATTCTTGAGTAAAAAATTCTCAGAAAAACCACAGAATGTACTGATAGTTACCTGACCCTATGGAAAGTCCCACATAGAGTTCAAATATGCATTATGATCTTCCCATGCTTGCTAGCCAATAGATTTAAAGGTCACTCTGCTAAGCCAGTAAGTTTGAACTGTAATCTTGCTGATGTAACCTGTGCTCCTAAAAAGTATAAAAACTGGGGGGCTGGAGAGGTGGCTCAGCAGTTAAGAGCACCAACTGCTCTTCCAAAGGTCCTGAGTTCAAATCCCAGCAACCACATGGTGGCTCACAACCATCCGTAATGAGATCTGATGCCCTCTTCTGGTGTGTCTGAGGACAGCTACAATGTACTTACATATAATAAATAAATAAATTAAAAAAAAAAAAGCAAAATAGAAAAGGCTTCCATTCTTTAAAAAAAAAGTATCAAAACTGCTTGCAATAGCCATCTAATCACTCGCCTTGAGGGACTGACTGAAGGTTGACCCCTCTTAGAGGGAAAAAACTAAGCTCAGCAACAGGCGCCCCCGTAAGTGTGTTTGTCTCTCTGCCTTTTGCTTTCACTTTTGGCTCTTGAACACGGTGCCCACAGGAAAGCCTCCGGTCTGGTGCAGCCAATTACATGGGAAGACATGCCTTAACTCTGTGACCGTGGGGAGTCTGGAGGACACTTCAGCACCCCACCACACTCCTGCCCAGGGAGTCGAGAGGACTCCACTCCTTTTGGAAGGGGCAAGACACAGTATTGGCAGGAGCTGACCAAGCCTTGCTAAAACCTAGTTTCTGTACCTGTAGCAGGGGTGAACTGTCTGTGTGTTGATTGGACTTGGCCTGACGTTATTTTCCGACATGGGACAGACTGAATCTACCCCGTCAAGCATCCTAGTTAACCACTGGTGGGAAGTAAGGGAAAGAGAAGAAAAATCGTCTAGCAGTAAAGAAGGGCAAGTTAGTCACTCTCTGCTGCATTGAATGGCCCACTTTTGGTGTAGGGTGACCCTCTGCAGGGACCTTCGACTTGCAGGTGATCAAAGCATCAGAGGAAAGAGTCTTTAGGCCAGGATCCCTCGGGTACCCAGACCAAGTGCCCTAGTTAGTTACCCAGAAGAATCTAGTGGAGGACCCTCCCTCTTGGATAAAAGCCTTTTTGTCTCCGAGATTCTTGCAGGTCCTGGCCATGAAGGAGAAGAACCCCGTAGAGACCAGTGAGTCTATAATGAACACTCTCCAGGACCCTTCCACAGTGGATCTGCTACCGAAGGATCCTCCATCCCCTTATCCCCTACCATGGCCCCAGTTCCCACAGCTCCTCCTCAAGGTTCTCTCTTGAACCCTCATCCAGAGTCCCTAACCCCCCCTTCCTCCCACACTAGCAAGGGGTGAGGGCGGGAAGAGACCTTCAGAAACAGAACTGGCCATG
Organism: Apodemus sylvaticus; assembly: GCF_947179515.1. NCBI lineage: Eukaryota > Metazoa > Chordata > Mammalia > Rodentia > Muridae > Apodemus > Apodemus sylvaticus. The sequence continues at coordinate 95,900,249 of NC_067482.1, read as the reverse complement.
GGAACCCAGAGCAAAAAGGGTCCCTTCACCCAATACAACAGTGGCCCTCCCCCTCTGGGCCTATGGGCCCACAGATAAAGATGGCAATCAGGGCATGCAATATTGGCCCTTCTCTTCTGCCAAGTTGTATAACTGGAAGGCCCAACACCTCCCTCCCCCTTTTCATATAACCCCAAGGGACTGATTAATCTCTTTGAGACTGTTTTATTTACTCATCAGCCCACCCAGGATGATATCCAACAACTCATGAGAGTGCTCTTCATGACTGAAGAGCGAGAGAGGATAATGCAGGAAACCAGAAAGCATGTCCCCTCAGACACAGGGGCACCATCAATTGACCAGACTGTCATGGACAGCTGGGTTTCTCCTGTCTAGACCTAATTAGGACTTTAATGCAGCAGCAGGTAAAGAGCACCTGAAGGTCTACCACCAAACTCTGTTAGCAGGTCTCAAGGCAGCTGCCCAGCGACCCACAAATTTGACCAAGGTACATGAGATTAGACAGGAACCAGATGAGTCACCTGCAGCCTTTCTAGCGCAGCGCGTGAAAACATTCCATCAGTATATACCCTATGACCCCAGCAGTGAGGAACACTGAAGAGGATGGCTTTTATAGACCGAACTAGTAGAGCTATCAGGAACAAGCTTCAAGGACTAGAGGGACTACAGGATAAGTTGTTGAGGGATTTGGTGCAGATTTCTGAGAAAGTCTGCCACAACAGGGAGACAGAGGAGAAGGAGCAGAGAAAGAGAAAGGAGGAAGATGAAAGGGAGAAGAAAAAAGAAAGGCAGCAGGGAAGGAATTTACAGAGAATCTTGGCTACAGTCAGGGAAAGCAGAGAAGAGAGACTCCAACCAAAGACACAGAAAACCCCTGGAAAAGGACCAGTGCCCATATTGCAGAGAGAGGAGCCACTGGGCTCAAGAGTGGCCTAGCAAATGGAAGTTGGGGGCAGGAAATCCCAGCCCTTGGGAAAGGCACCCTCAAATGGCGAGGGTGTTAGCCCTGGGGGAAGACTAGGATGGACAGCAACTAGGTTAGGACCCCCTCCCTAAACCCAGGGTAACTCTGAGAGTGGAGGGGAAACCCATCCAAGTCTTGGTGGGCACAGGGGCTCAACACTTGTTCCTCCTCCAAGCCAATGGCCCTGTTTCCAAGAAAAAAATCTTGGGTCCAAGGAGCCACTGGCACCAAAATGTATCCATGGACTACCTGAAGAACAGTGGATCTAGGGATGGGCTGGGTATCCCATTCATTTATGGTCATCCCAGACTATTCCTACCCTCTGTTGGGACAAGGCTTACTCCTCAAGATGGGGGTCTAGATACACCTCCTGCCGGAGGACCACAACTAACGGCCCAAAGAAGAGCCCATACACATTCTGACTACCAGATTAGATGATGAGTATAAATTATTTCCAACTACTCGACTTGGTGACTGGAAGCATTTCCATCAGCATGGGCAGAAGCAGCGGGGACGGGCAAAGCAAAGTGTCATCCCCACCGCCACCACCACTCCCATGGTGGTAGAACTCAAGGCACAGGTTACCCCAGTGTCTCTCAGGTAATACTCTATGTCTCAGGAGGCACGAGAAGGAATTAAGGCACACGTCTCCTGACTGCTCCAGCTTGGGGTGTTGTGTAAGTGCTGTTCAGCCTGGAGCACAATGCTCCTGCCAGAGAAAAAGCCGGGCACTAAGGATCACCGCCCGGTCCAGGGCTTACGGGAGGTAAGCCGTAGAGTGGCTGACATCCACCCTACTGTGCCTCTACACTCTGTTGAGTTCTTTGCCACCTTCCAAAATCTGGTACACAGTCTTGGACTTGAAAGATGCTTTCTTCTACCTACCCCTGGCATCCCAGTCAAGCATGCTTCGCCTTTGAATGGAAAGACTCAGAGGACAGGACCACTGGTCAGCTGACATGAACTAGATTACCCCAAGGATTCAAAAACTTGCCCACCATCTTTGATGAAGGCCCTACTGGGAAGCCAACCCACAGGTGACTCTTTCACAATATATGCCATATCCATCCCCATTCAGGTCTCAGGCAGATGTGGGAGTTCCTAGGAACATCCAGGTTTTGCCACCTGTGGATTCCAGGGTTTGCAGACCTTCTCTACCCACTCACTAAGAGTAACAGGCCCTTTAAGTGGAGGCATTTGACAGCACCAAGTGGGCCCTATTGTCTGCCCTTGCACTTGGGATCCCTGATGTCACCAAGCCCTTTCAGTTATATGTAGCTGAGAATAGAGGAATTGCAAAAGGGGTTTTGTCTCAGAAATTGGGCCCCTGGAAAAGACCAGTAGCCTACCTATCTAAAAAGCTATGGTGGCTGGGTGGCCCCCATGTCTTAAAATTACTGCAGCAGTGGCCATATTGGTTCGAGATGCTGATAAATTGACTTTGAGACAAAACTTGGTGGCTGCATCACATGCTCGTGATTCATCAGCCTAACCACTGGCTGATGAATGCCAGGATCACCCACTACCACACTCTGCTTCTGAACTCCGACTGAATCTCTACCAGTTGGGCTCAATCCAGCCACCTTGCTGCCTGACCCTGACTTTGAGCCACCACAGCACAAGTGTCAAGAAATTCTGGTGGAAGCCCATGGGTAGAGGAAAGACCTCTCCAACCGACCCCTGCCGGGAGCTGAGGCTACCTGGTTTACAGACAGGAGCAGTTATCTCCATGAAGAAACAAGAGCTAATTGCCCTCACCAAAGCCTTGGAACTTGGGGCCAACAAGAAAATTAACATCTACATGGATAGCAGGTATGCCTTTGCCACAGCCCATGTCTTCAGGGCTATAACCAAGAGAGAGGACTGCTCACATCAGAGGGAAAAGAAATAAAAAAAACAAGCAGGAAATCTTGGATTTCATGGATGCCCTGAGCTGGCAACTGTAATATTCATTGCCCAGGACATCAGAAGGGAAGAGACTCAGTGGCCCAGGGCAATAACCAGACAGAGCAAGTGGTTATTCTGAAGCCTATCCTGATTCTGGGCCTGCAAGGGACACCTGATGGGGAATGGGACTGGACTAAGGGATGGCCTCACTTAAAATACGGAAGAAGAAAGGACTCAGATTGCTAGCCATCCTACCAACTATTACCCAGAGACAGAAGGGCAATGGCACACACCAGAAGGAAAAACTATACTCCCCAGAAAGCAAGCAAAAGGCCAAATGCACAGATGGACTCATTTAGGGCATAAAAAGCTTGTCCAAGCAGTTAAGGGATCTAAGTATATATAATGGACCTCAAGTTTGGAGCCAGAGAGATAGAACAGTGTAAGGTGTGCCAGCATGTGAACACCTATGCAGCCAAGAGTAAACAGGGGGAAAGACCTAGAGGAGAAGGGCCTGAAGTATATCAGTAGGTCAATTTTACAGAAGTTAAGCCAGAAAAATATGGTTACAAATACCTTCTAGTGTTTGTGGACACTTTCTCTGGATGTGTTGAGGCTTTCCCCAGCAAGTAGGAAACAGCTTGGTAGTCAAGAAGATATTAGAGGAAATTTTCCCAAGGTTTGGAGTGCCCAAATTAATTAAATAGGACATCGGTACTGCATTTGTCTCTAAGGTAAGTCAGGAATTGGCAGAGATATCAGGGACTAATTAGAAGCTCCATTGTGCGTATCATCCCCAGAGCTCAGGGCAGGTAGAGAAAATAAACAGAACCTTAAAAGAGACCTTAACTAAATTGACATTGGAGACTGTCACTAACTGGGTGGTACTTCTTCCCCAGCCCTGTTTCGAGCCTGGAACACCCCCTGCCGTTTTAACCTGACCCATTTTGAGATTCTGTTTGGTACCCCAACTCCCTTGGTGTCCACTGGCCCTCCCTGGAGGTAACCCACCTCACTGATAGGAACCTCTTCTTGAAGCTCCAAGCTCTTCAGTCAGTCCAGAAGCATTGGGCACAGTCACTGGAACCCCAAAAGAAGGGGCCCTTCTTGGTACTGCTAGCCACTCCCACAGCCTTCAAGGTGGATAGTATTGTGGCCTGGATGCACACTTCCCATGTGGAACCTGCAGATGCCTCACTCCCTGAGTACCCCTGCTCCCATACATAATACAGAAGATGGACAATCCGCTCAAGCTCATGATCTCTCGACCTTGATCATGACTGCCTGGTAGTTACCTTTGGATTCTGGTTCCTTCCCCCATCCTATGCAGCCCTCATGTGCTGTCCGCCAAACCTGTTACAGCACTCATTGTCTCCATTCTGTTGGTTTTGGGGGCAGGCGGGGCAGCCACCAGGACCTTCATTTTGGTCTTACAAAGGAAAAATTATGACAGTCTGAAGGCAGCCATTGATTTAGATGTAGAGAGAATAGAAACTTCCATCTCTCACCTTCAAGAATCACTGACTTCTCCAGGCAGTGGTGGCGCACATCTGTAATCCCAGCACTCTGGGAGGCAGAGGAAGGCAGATTTCTGAGTTCGAGGCCAGCCTGGTCTACAGAGTGAGTTCCAGGACAGCCAGAGCTACACAGAGAAACCCTGTCTCGAAAGCAAAACAAAACAAGAATCATTGACTTCATTATCAGAATTAGTACTATAGAATAGGAGGGGATTAGACTTACTTTTCTTCTAGCAAGGGCTATGTGTCTTAGCTGAGAAGTGTTGGTTTTTATAGACAATTCCAGGGTTGTTAAAGAGTCAATGGCCAAAATGAGAGACAAGCTAGCCAAGTGGAAGAGAGAAAGAGAACAGAGTCAGAGCTGGAGCCAGTCTTGGTTTAATTCTTCCCCTTTGTTAACCACCATCATATCTACCTTGTTAGGACCCCTAATTGTTCTCCTGCTATTGTTGATCTTTATTGCTATTGTGAACCCTGCATGTTGAACAAGCTTAGAGAAAGAAAATAGGAGCAGTACAGCTGATGGTCCTGAACCAACAATATGAGACCTTGAGGATAGGACTTGAAGAATATGTGTTAGTTACCAGAAACCCCTGAGCATAGTTCCAGGATTGGAGCTTGTACAAGAAAAAGGGGTCAATGAGGGACCCTAAGGTCTTTTCCAGTCCCATACCCTGCTTACAGCTTATCCCTCCTGCCTGGGGTCAAGGCCAAGTTCCATTCTCCACCCACAGGAATATTCTTGAGTAAAAATTTCTCAGAAAAACTACAGAATGTACTGACTGATAGTCACCTGACCCTTTGGAAAGTCCCAGATAGAGTTCAAATACATGTTATGATCTGTCCATGCTTGCTAGCTAATAGATTTAAAGATCAATATGCTTAGCCAATACGTTTGAACTGCAACCTTGTTGATGTAACCTGTGTCCCTAAGAAGTATAAAAACTGCTTATAATAGCTATTCGGGGTTGCCTTCTAGTCACTTGTCTTGAGAGACTAATTGGAAGTTGACCCCTATGTGCCAGAAAATAAACCTCATGCTTTTGCATCAATCTGCTTCTCGGTGTCTCACTCAGGAGCATCTTGAAGTAAGTACCACTGATTGAGGGTCGGGGTCTTACAGTTCCCATTTGATTTGTCCATTGTGTCTTCATGATTAGTTCAAGATATCCATTTTTGTCAAACATATTTCAGAAATGATATTAGACCCTTCTACATGTTTGGCATCAGGAAGCCATATGTGCCTGTTTGTCCAGTTAATGCCAAGGTCTCCTTTGACCACATTTTTGAGGTAACACCTGCCAGATGGTTCCACTATAAAATTACTCTTCCGATCTTTCTAAACAGCATTCTGTTAGGAGGTATTTGAGATGATATGAATATTTCTTTTCACATCTTACTTTTGTGTACTGACTCTTAATTAATTAATTTTTGCAGTGGGAATCTAATCTAGGGTCTAGCCAGAGCTATATTTTTATTTTAACCGCTCACAATATGCCCAGCCTATAAAGTAAGGAAAAGCCTCTCCAGAGGCTCATTTGCCTAGGCCCTTTTCTGGAGACAAAACCCACATGATCATTCATCCTCCGAGGCAGTTGCCAGAATCAGACCAGTGCATTGCGTGTAGACCACACACGCCTCCGAGGCGTGGTCTGATTCTGGCAACTGAGATTGGGGGCCAGTTCTGTCTACTCTGTCCATCTCTAATAGGAGCCATGACTCAGGTCCTGGTATGTTGGACTAAGCTTTATTTCTTGGATAACTACTGTAAAATTTTCTCTTCTCATTCAGAATCCATTTGTCTTCCATGTCTTCCTCAATCTTGCAGTTCCTGATTTATGAGCATGGCCCATAGTCAGGAGTGTTAAGTGTTGGAAAACCCAGTCAAGACCGAGCAAGACAGTTCAGCAGGTAAAGATGTCTGCTGTCAAGCCTGAGCCCCATTCTTGGGACTCATGGAAAGACAGAAATAAAAAACAGATGCTCACAAGTTCTTTTATGACCTCTGTGTGTATGCTGTGGTATATACACACACACACACCAAGATACAGAGAGGGACACACATGCATAGACGCATATACACCAGACATACAGAGAGACACACAGGCATGAAGACATACACACAGAGATACATACATACTGACACACATAGAAACACATATACACATCCACATCCACATGGACACACAGAGACATATGAGACATACACAGAACACACACAGAGACATGGAGACACAAACACAGAGAAATACATAGATATATACACAGAGACACATACACACAGACTCACATACACAGAGAAACACACCCAGACACAGAGATACACACAGACACAGAAGGACAAACACAGACAGATAAGTACACACTGAGAAACACACATAGAGAGAGAGAGAGAGAGAGAGAGAGAGAGAGAGAGAGAGAGAGAAGAGAGAGAGAGAGGGATCTAGGTGCGTGAACCTAGTGTTTAAGTAGTTCTCTGATAAGGTTCAAGAAGCTTGTCTCACGTTGTTTTGAGCTGCTTTGCCTTCTGGTTCCAGGTACCCATAACACAGGCCTAACTTGAAGTCCCAGAGCCACTTAACAATAAGTCAGGCCCTCAGAGTTTTACCTGAAAAAGTATTCACCTGAAGGATCAGTTGTTAGTTCCAAGGACTCACTGAAAGTCTACTTGTCTAAAATACCCTAATAAGGACTTGTTTGACATTCCTTTAAAATTCTCATTCGTATAATGCCAAAATCTAAAAATGTTCAGTGAATATCAAATGTTGATCTCTGATGGTCTTTGTTATTTTGTTACTTATTTAAATTAAGACCACATGTCTCCAATTATATCAAAGATTACTCAAAAAACTGCCAACCCAGAATGAGTTGGACATATAATTTACATTACAGTGAGAAACTTCACTTTAATGCTCAAACCAAGCCTTCCTTCTGTACTGCAGTACATGCTCACCCTCTCTCTTCCTCTCTCTCCATGCATGCAGTGTGTTTGACATGTTAGTTATTGCCAGGGTGTCTATGAACTTTATCCAAATGGCTCCTTTGACTTTGCCTTATAGCTGCTGTCTTAGTTAGGGTTTCTATTGCAAAGACAAAGCATCATGACCAAAATGCAAGTTGGAGAGGAAAGGGTTTATTTGGCTTACACATCTACATTTCTGGTCATCACAGGACAGGAACCTAGAGGCAGGAGTTGATGCAGAGGCCATGGAGGGGTGCTGCTTCCTGGCTTGGATCCCTATGGCTTGTTCAGCCTGCTTTCTTATAGAAACCAGGACCATCAGCCCAGGGATGAAACCACCCCCAATAGGCTGGGCCCTCCCCCATCAATCAGTAATTTTAAAAATGAGGGCTAGAAAGATGGTTCAGTGGCTGCTCTTCCAGGTCATGAGTACAATTTCCAAAAACCACATGTAGCTCATAACCATCTGTAATGGGATTTGACACCCTCTTCTAGTGTGTCTAAAGACAGCTACAGTGTACTTACATATAATAATAAATAAATCTTTGGGCTGGAGTGAGCAGGGCCAGAGAGAGCAGAGGTCCTGAGTTCAATTCCCAAAACCACATGATGGCTAGCAACCATCTGTACAGCTACAGTATACTCACATACATAAAATAAACAAATAAATCTTAAAAAAAATAATCTGAATATGAAGCATGCCTGAGTAATGTGTTAGTTCAGACTGATGGCCTCATAAGTCTCTCAGGTGTCTGCTTGTTGGGGAGCTTGTTAAAACCTCTGGCTAAGTGTCTAAGGCATGTGCATGCACACACAGACATGCACACTCACATGCACTCACACACGCATGGGCGTGCATCCGTTCATACGCATCAAGTGTGAGTTGTATTGCCCTTGGTTTCCTCATCTGTCACCACATCCTAAGTCACTCCTCCACACACAGACTCTCTGATTCTTTCAAAGAAAGTCGGCTTTCTACCCATCCCAGTGATGGCTGCTGCTGGTCTTTGTTAGATGTATTTGTGTCAACTCTAAAGTCTTTACACGCATCCTCGGCCTTCTCTACCACAGTGTGGTCAACTAGCAATGTAACACCAGCTCTCTCTTCCTGTGCCTCTGTGAAAGTCATTTCCTGGAGAAATGACGTCTGTGAGCCCTAGCAAGAAAAGACGTGGTTTGCCATGGGGTAAGAAATGATTCTCAGGGAGAACGGAAATAGGGTACGGTTGTTGGGGGGCATCTCTTTCCAGCTTCTCAACAGTATCTGTGAATTGATGTCTTTGGAAAATGGCATCAGCTAAGCTGGTAAACAGTGAGGAGCATTCACCTACTCCAGAATGGCTGAGTGGTGCCACCCTGAAGAGCCCAAGCCAAGGAAAACCCTGTGGCAAGGTTTTGAGTCACAAGGAAAACCCTGTGGCAAGAGGCTCAAAGGGGAAGCAAGATCAGAAAATAGAGTCATGCTTTGACCCCCGAGAGCAACAGCAGAGAGGATAGAGAGAAAGCCCCCTCCTCCCTCAGAAGATAGAAACAGCTCAATTTAGAGACTCAACATTAGGTGCTCAGAAATGTAGAGCTTTCGCTGTTTTTGTTATTGCAGATGGGTGCTATCTAATACACACCTGTCGTATTACATTTTGTTATTGCAGATGGGTACTATCTAATACACACCTGTCGTATTACATTTTGTTATTGCAGATGGGTACTATCTAATACACACCTGTCGTATTACATTTTGTTATTGCAGACGGGTGCTATCTAATACACACCTGTCGTATTACATTTTGCCTTGGATTATTAGTGCTATGTTGCTCTTTGACAAATGTGCTTTGTTAAAAAATAAAAACGAAAGACACCCATCTCCAATTCATTTCTAACTAATGATGCTTCAAAGTGTGAACTCTATAAGGAAAAAAAAGGTAATCATAAAGTTACACAATTGGTAGAGAGTTGGGGTCTGGAGAGATGGCTTGGTGGTTAAGAGCACTGACTGCTTTTCCAGAGGTCCTGAGTTTGATTCCCAGCAGTCACATGGTGGCTCACAACCATCTGAAATGAGATCTGACTCCCTCTTCTAGTGTGTCTAAAGACAGGAACCGTGTAATCATAAGTAAAACAAATACTTTTTAAAAGATAGAAAAAGAAAATTTCTTTTTAAAAATCATTTCTTTCAAAGTTGAGCTTGGAGTCAGGCCACACCCATCTGCAGAGCCCTGCTGCACTCTGTGGGTGTGTGTTATGAGTCTACGCATGGCAGAGTGAGTGAGACAGGACCAGCAGGGTGCCTGGACACATACCTGTCAACGGGTAAAGTGTACAAAGACTGCGGAGCACATTAGTAGACTGGGGACTAAGGCGACTGGGCAGAAGCCACCAGCCAGGTTATGCATCTCGTCCTTTCCCATGGTTGGCTTTTCTTTAACTGTGCTATTTGTCTCCTAAGAACACCTGACTAACTACACAGTAAACTTTTGTGCTAGGGCCTGAAGTCTGAATCAAGCATGTGCACAAACAGCCTCCTTATTGCTGTAGACTCCTCAGGCTAGAACTAAAGACAAAACCAAGAAAAGACCAAGACAAGACAAGACCAAGACAAGACCAATACAAGACAAGACAAGACAAGACCAAGTCAAGACAAGACAAGACCAAGACAAGACCAAGACAAGACAAGACAAGATAAGACCAAGACAAGACAAGACAAGACAAGACCAAGACAAGACAAGATAAGACAAGACCAAGACAAGACCAAAACAAGACCACGACAAGACCAAGACAAGAGAAGACCAAGACAAGACAAGACAAGTCAAGACAAGACCAAGACAAGACACAGACAAGACAAGACAAGACAAGACCAAGACAAGACCAAGACAAGACCAAGACAAGACAAAAAAAAGTCCAAGACAAGATTAAGACAAGACCAAGACAAGACAAGACCAAGAAAAGACTAAGACAAGACCAAGATAAGACCAAGACACGACCAAGACAAGACCAAGACAAGACAAGACAAGACAAGGCCAAGACAAGACAAGACAAGACCAAGACAAGACCAAGACAAGATAAGACAAGACCAAGACAAGACAAGATAAGACAAGACAAGACAAATCAACACAAGACAAGACCAAGACAAGACCAAGACAAGACAAGACAAAACCAGGGCAAGACAAGACCAAGACAAGACCAAGACAAGACAAGACAAGACAAGACAAGACCAAGACAAGACCAAGACAAGAAAAGACAAGACAAGACAAGACCAAGACAAGACAAAGACAAGCTGGTCTGGAGTTACCTTCCCAAGTGAAGGCCCAGAAGAACCAACAGTTACAGCAGCCTTCACATTCTCCCCACACCCCATCTCACACCCCACAACTCCCAGCCCATGCCCAGAGTCTAAATGCATTCTGGGAATGATCTCTGACCACCAGTTTATCTCAACCAACACCAGGCTTGCCCCCATCCTGTCACAGCAAAGCATCATATAGGCACCTCAGTGACTTAGCACAAGAGTTGTTTCTTAAAGTTACAGCCAGCTGCATTAGTGAGGAAGGGAAGAAGGAAGAAGAGGAAGAGGAAGAAGAGGAGAAGGAAGGGAAGACGAGAAAGGGAATGAAAAGGAGTAGTAAGGAAAGGATTGTATGACTAGATAGGAAGAAATTTCCATTATATATTCTAATTTTTAAAAGGTAGTTTGTCGGGCTGGAGAGATGGCTCAGCGGTTAAGAGCACTGACCATTCTTCCAAAGGTCCTGAGTTCAAATCCCAGCAATCACATGGTGGCTCACAACAACGTGTAATGAGATCTGACTCCCTCTTCTGGAGTGTCTGGAGACAGCTACAGTGTACTTACATATAATAAATAAATAAATCTTTAAAAACAAAACAAAACAAACAAACAAAATAACTAGTTTGTCCAAAGCTCTATCTGGAATAAGATGATTGCATTTCTTTTCAAAACTAAATAAAACAAAGCAAAAACTCTATAGTCATCCTAAGTCAGGACCCCATAGGTTTGCTTGAAGAGTAGCCAGTGGGGTGGCTTGGCCAAAGCCCAAGAGCCTGCGTTTGCTGGGTGGGGTGAGTGTAAACTTTGAGCGGATCTAGATGTAGAACTAGAGGAGAGGGAGGATGGAGAAGGAGAAGGAGAAGGAGGAAGAGGAGAGCTAGCACTAATCCTCAGCCAGGGAAGCTGGGAGGGGGAAGTTGACCCAAAGAAAACCCTATGCCGCAGGAAGAGGAACTGCTACTTTGGGGACATGTTATCAATGAAAGTCACTGTGGCTGCAGTGTGATAGCCTCTTCCAACAGCCAGTTTCTCAACTCAGAATGTCTTGGTTGTTTTGTTTTATTTTTAATATATTGTGGAAGCAGAGCTCCTCGTTGAGTTTTTAGTCCATAACCTCTCAGAAGAACTGCTAAATTCATTTTGTTTTTAAACCACTGCAGAAGGAAGATTACAGATCTAGTGTTTGTCATCTTGAATTCTAGAGACCGTACTGAATGGTCTTAAGAAAGAAAATGCTTTGGATTTAATGTGTATATATTTCCATGCAACAAAGGAAACATAGTTTACGAACCAACAACAACTACAATTGTTTTTATTGACTTCCATGACTGGCTAAGATAGTAGTTCTCAACCTATGGGTCAAAACCCCTAGGGAGTCAAATGACCCTTTCACAGGAGTCACCTAAGACCATTCATCATAAAATATAGATATTTATATTACAATCATAACAGTAGCAAAGCTACAGTTATGAATTAGCAACAAAAATGATTTATGGTTGGGGGTCACCACCAAATGAGGAACTATATTAAAGGTTCACAGCATTAGGAAAGTTGAGAACCACTATTCTAAGACTTTGTCACAGATCCTTTGTCCACATAGATATTACAGACTTACATTTCACATGGGCAAGGCTGCATAGAAAAGGCATTTGGCACAGTGACACACTTAACAATTTATAATTAATGTAGAAGAAAATTCAGTGCCCTAATGGACTTGTACAAAAATGTGTAGCAATCTGAGACTTTTTGCACTGTTGCAATAGCAAGCTAACAAGGGCTTCTTGTTTAATTCATTAGGTCTTATTTCAGATTCTGTATCAGCAAAGAGCAGGACCCATACAACATAACTCAACAAACAAGACAACATAACAACATAACATCAAACAACATGCCCCAGATAGAAGTAATTTGCTTCATAGAGTTTTTACATAAACCTGTATAATGGTATAGTTTGTGTGCCACCATGTGGTTGCTGGGAATTGAACTCAGGACCTCTGGAAGAGCAGCCAGTGCTCTTAACCTCTGAGCCATCTCTGCAGCCGCCAATGCATTTTAATTTATAACTACACAATTGTTTTTAAAACAGTTTAGACCAATAACTTTAAAGCTTCAGTCCATATTTTGATTCTCTGCTGCTCTGTCTTCCTAAAGCAGAACCAGCATCTCCCCAAACAAGAAATCCTTTTTAACAGTAGGGCCATCATAGGTCTGCCTGACTGGATTGATGGCAATTGTTCATATCCTTGGAAGAAACAAATCTTCTTTACAGTTTCTACCAGTTGTGAAAAACAAATTCTTCAGTCAGAGATTCTGTAGCAATAAGTTGCCCCTGCTTTTCTGAGGCCCCAGCCCTATTCATTGCATTACTGTGCTTCAGTTTGCCAAGGAGACAAAACTGAAGAATCTAAAACTAAGTATGTATCAACAAAGGTTCAAACAGAGATGCACAGGGGACCTTCAACACAGAGTCCCAGTTACCACAGTATCAGGAGCAATGAGTCAAAGACATAACCTAGAGGGTAGCAATGAATAAAAGATACCACCAGAAAGGAAGGGACAAATTACCAGGCTTAGAAACTGCCCAGGAAGAGATAATATGACACACAGAGAAAACTGTGGTGGTTTGAATATGCTTGGTCCATGGGAAGTGACCTTGTTGGAGGAAGTGTGTTTGGCACCAGACATGCATGTGGTACAAAAACACATATGCAGTCAAAACACTCATATAATAAATAAGTCTTTAAAAACAAAATAAACCTCTCTCTTACAGCTCTTGTTCTCACACTCTCTTACCCTCTCTCTTGCCCCATCTTGGGATCTCCTCCTCTCCCCCCTCTCCCCATGTGGTCATGGCGGCCTCTGCTTCTCTACTCACTCCCTCTCTCTGCCTTTCTCTGCCTCTACTACCCTCTTACCTCCCCTCCCCATGACCCGAATAAACTGTATTCTATACTAAAAAAAAAAAAACATATTTAATGAATCTTGTACTCGGGGTGTGTGTGTGTGTGTGTATTAGGGAGCTGAATTCTGATCTATAAGCTTCTGTGAATGACACTGTACTATAGGCTTAGATTTTTCAAAACCTATTTTAATAAGGGTTCTTAAATCCTCAACCTTCCTTCTAGCCCTCCAACCAAAAGTAAGAGAGAAGAACGATTAATAGGAAATAGGGGTGTGGACCTGTTCAGAAGCAATTCTTTGGAGCAATTCTAAACACAAATCACTCATTGCAGTCAAGTCTAATTGCAAACATCAAACTGGAATCAGTAGCAGTGGCTCAATCCAGAAGAAACCACGAGGCTCTGATGAATCAGCCCAAGCCCTCAGAAGAAGCAGCCAGAATAGCAGGAAGTTCTTTGGCATGTTTCTCTCTTAAAAAAAAAAAAAAAAAAAAAAAAAAAAACACAGTAAGCGAGGGTCAGTGAAGACCAGCAAAGTGTTGCAAGGCAAACTAATGCAAGTCTTCTTACTCTCTGTGAGGTTATATTTATATTCTTTCTAAACACTATGCACCCTCTCAAACATCTGCTCCAGCAAAACATCGCATGCCCTTTCACAAATCAGCTTCCAGAAAAATGATGTCGGTTCTCAGCAAAACATCCTTTCATAAGACAACTTCCAGAAAAACATTACATGACACAACTGAGTCTCCAAAAGAAAACAGAAATTTCCATTTCACTGTATCTAATGAAAAACTTCCTGTGATATTTATTCCTCGTTGTCAACTTGATTACATCTGGAATAAACTACAATCTAGAAATGGAGGGCACACCTCTGATCCAGACCTTGTGGCTGGAAGACACAGACTTCTGACCCTGATATTGACATGGGATCACATATGCTCTAGATCCAGATCCACCTCAAGGTTTAGGGGCCATGAAAAGCTTAGGCCCAGGCAAGATAGTACATGTTGTGGCTTTGGTTCATTGCCTGCATTATATTATTTAGGAATTCCATGAGAATCACACATGTGAAACGCTGAGGGTCCCAGCTGGTTCTGGTTTGTAAATAAAGTTGCTGGAGGCCAATAGCTGGGCAGATAGACAGAGGCAGGACTTTAGGATTTGAGGGCAAGGGGACCAAGGAAGAGGAGAATCACCATTGCTGGGAAAGGAAGAAGATCCAGGCTTGAGAGCAGCAGAAGAGAGAGCATGTCAATCATGCAAGGGAAGGGGAAGGGTGGCCCCAGGCACCCCACCCCCACTGGGTCTGGGGCAGCAAAGGTGAAATACAGATTTTACTAAGTAATAATTCAAGAATATCAGAGGAGAGGAGTTAGCAATGTGGAAATTTGGGAGGGGCTCAGCAATTGGGCTGATTAAGGCATATTAAATATACGTGTGTGTGTGTGTGTGTGCGTGTGTGTGTGTGTGTGTGTGTGTGTGTGTGTGTGTGTGTCATTTGAGAACCCAGAGCACAGAGCATTGGGGTGGGTTTCTGGAAATGTGTACACCTCCACTGGGGAGATTAGAGTGGATTATCAACTCCAACAAGTTCCAAATCCAGGCTTGGTGGTATACACATTTAATCTGGGTCACAGTTTCTGATTGAGGCTTATATAAGAACATTGGAAGAAGGAAGACTCATTCGTCTCCTACTTGCACTTACTTGCCAGCACATCTGTTGGAACCTACTTCAGGATTCCAACTTCTACAGAAGACCATCTTAAACACCCAGCCTCGTGGGACTGAGCAACTACTAGATTCTTAGAATTCCCATTCACAGCTGCCCATTGTTGGGTTAGTTGGACTATAGACTGTAAGTCATTCCAATAATTTCCCTTAATCTATAGAGACATTCTCTAAATTCTGTGACTTTAGAGAACCTTGACTAATATACCTCCTCAAACCCAGATTTTGTAAAATAAAATAAAATAATGCTATTCACAATTTGTATATAACAGTTTCTCATTACATCCAGAAAATTTGATGACCTCTAGCAACTTATCCTTGGAGAGTTTGTGACTCTCTATTTAGCTATTCATATTATCTAGCATTGTCGTGGTCTGTGGTTAATGCTGCTGTATTAGAGATCAAACCCTGAGGCTCGACAGTGCTAGGCAAGTAGCCTGCTACCATGCTGCACCCCCAGCCCTTGTGCTTTCTTTCTTAATCATTGTATAAACATTTTTCTTACCTTTCCATGCTGAGCCCTCTAGCCTGATAAGTCAATGATAGTAAGTACTGCTAAGATGAAGTACTTCTAAAATATCACCTTTGGAACCCAGAATAGTGACACACTCCTTTAATCCTAGCACTCTGGAAGCAAAGGCAGGCAGAGCTCAGTGAGTCTGAGGCCACCCTGCTCTACATGGCAAATTTCAGGCCAGCCAAGGCTGCACAGTGAGAGCCTGTCTTGAAAATGAGCTACATAAATATAATTTTAAAATAAAAAACAAAGTTCACTTTAAAAAACAAGCCATCGCCATTGAATTAGGATCTGTGGGCTGTCCTTGTGCTGGCTTCATTCACACCCTTCATCCGCAGAAATGGGCGCAGTCTTTTTATTCCAGTTCTCCAGGACACCTGAACAGGCTTTGAGAGACCAGATCTTAGAGAACTTCACCTAAGGTTGAACTCTCCAGCACCAGTTTTCAGGTTACTCCCCAACAAACCTGGGCCTCCAGGTTACAAGCCCGCCCCTGGCACTTCACTTCCTAACAACCACCAGTCAGGGGGAAGCAGAAGTGAAGTTTATGCTTTGATCCCCAGCACCAGCCAGTTATTTTAAAGGGTAACAAAATTCCATACTAGCCCCCCAATCACATGTACGTTAGGCTAGAAACCCCCTCACTTACTTGCCATTTCCGGTAAAACCATAAGGAGAGCTCGGGGCTTCACCTTCCTGTTCTGCTGCATAGTGATGGTGGTGTGGCCCAAGCTAGCGTGAATAAAGAGACTCTAGTGTGATTGCATCGAGTCTGCTCCTTGGTGGGCTCTGAGTGTTTTCAAATGCTTCAGCGACCTGACTCACAAGGACCACACTTACAAAATATTTTCTAGAATGTCAACCCACTACCTTATAGCAAGAGTAAATATTAGGTGGTCCACAGCCTCTTCCTTCCTCCTCTTCACTTTCTACCCAGAGTCAAGCTGTTCTCAGAACCCAAGTTCTCCTGAAAAGGCAGCTGGGTGTGGAAGGCAGACTCCTGGAAACGTGTGGCTCAGAACCCAAGTTCTCCTGCAGACAAGGTGAAAATGCTGTGTTCACTGTTCCAACTCTTTGTTTACTAGTTACCTGCTGCAACCGCCCCTTTCTTGAGTGGTATAGTTTATGGCCTGTTAGATCATTAATAATATGACCCAGTGTGACTCTTTTGAGGATAATGGAACTGTTTTGAGCTTTGAGCCATAGTTTGATATTCATAATTATGTGTTATCTAATTTTAAGAAGTTGAGATAGCCAGGTAGTGGTGTAATCCCAGCATTTGGGAGGCAGAGGCAGGCAGATTTCTGAGTTCGAGGCCAGCCTGGTCTATAAAGTGAGTTCCAGGACACCCAGGGATACACAGAAAAACCCTGTCTCGGATTAAAAAAGAAGAAGAAGAAGAAGTTGAGATAAGCATCATCCAGAATGTGTGTACCTGTTGACCTTGGAGTTGTAGTTGTAGAAAGTGGTGGGACAAGCCCTTAAAGTTGCACCAGGAGAAGCTGACACAGGAATACATCCCAATGGAGAATGGTTAGCTAATTAATGTACTTTGATTCTACAGCATGCATCACAGACAGTGTAAAGGCTAGAACGGCTTTTTGTATACTTAAATGGAAAAATGTGAACATATAGCCAATAAAAAAATATGTAGTTCACCAAATAATATGTACAGTACTGTTAAAATGTGTTTGTATGGTCAAAACATCTGTGGCCACACACATATGCTTATATATACTTACAAGATCTTGACATCGGTAATTGCCCATGAGGGTGTAGTGAAATTGGGAGTTGGACACTTGTTTTTTATTAAAATGTATTTCTGAAAAAGGCTATTTCTTAACGTTTTAATTTTTATATTAACTAAGTAGTTTTATGTGGGTTAAAGGTGGGGTCCTGCGTCTGCTCGGGGCTTGGGCTGCTGCTCGGGGCTTGGGCCGCTGCTCTGTGAGGTAGGACGAGGGAAGTTTTGACTGCACTTACCCCATACAGGCACCAGAGTGGGGGCCCTGTGAGCTGAATCTAGCCCTGGGACAGAAGGGGAAAAGAAGGGAGCTCTGGCTGGGCTCCTTGGGGATGAGAGAGTCCTTGGCTTGTTCGACAAGCAGCTCGGCTTGATGGAGTCGGTGGCTGGGAGGTCTGAGAGGCCTTCCGCAGGGGACTAGATGCGGCTCTTTAGATAAACACCTGTTCCATTGCTCCCCATGGTGGATCCCAGTGAAAAGAGGCAGTCCATGGTTTTAAAGCATTTATTGTCGTGGCAGAGAGTTGTGATGAGTAAAACCGTACCCCACTTTCTCAGGACAGACCCAAGGGTAAATACCTTTTGCAGGGAAGAGTGTCTGGGAGGAGAGCTTAACTGGCTAAGCTTCCAGGCCTTTAGCTACCTCATTAAAATGGAGATCTTTCTTGAGTCTGTGGTCATGTCCTCTACCTGTGAAGGGGCTTGGGGTGTTGCCCTTATGAGACTGATGGCCACACACCTATGAAGAGCTTCTGCCTCGTGTCAGGGATCTGGTGTCCAGGAGTGTGGCAAAATACCTACCGATCCTTGCAGGGTCACTGGGATTTCAAACCTAGCTCAACCAGAAACAAGGCTGCCTTTCACGGTCCCAGGGTTTTACAGTATGATACACTACAAATAGAATAGATTTAGAATTTAAATAATGTGCCTTTGCTGTACTTTTTAATTTGTTTTGTTCTCTTTTTTTCTTTCTTTTTCTTTTCTTTTCTTTTCTTTTCTCTTCTTTTCTTTTCTTTACTTTTCTTTTCTTAAAGGATCTCTCTGGCTGACTGTCCTGGAACTCACTCTGTAGACCTTGCTTGCCTCGAACACAGAGATCTGCCTACCTCTGCCTCTCTAGTGTTGAGATTAAAGGTATATGTATGCCACCACCATCTGGATTCTTTTTTAGTTTTTTTTTTTTTTGAGTGTATGAGTGTGTGTTTGTATATGTCTATACACCATACATGCCTGATGCCCACAAAACCCAGAAAAGGGTGTTGGGATCACCTAGGACTGGAGTTAACATGTGATGTGAGTTTCTGTGGACGTGGGGACTGAGAATCAAACCTGGGTCCTCTGGAAGAGCAGTCAGTGCTCTTCACCACTGAGACATCTGTCCAGACCCCCTGTCTTTGCTATCCTTAAGACCCTCACATTATGGAAGGGGAGGACAGTGTTCACTACTCAACCTACCCTCAACTATTTCACAATAGGAAGAACATCACAAAATCTGACTGAAACAAAGTGTCTCCAGAGGAAGCAGACTACCCATTTTTGGCAAATGCCCATCAGCAGGACACAGCTGACATAGTTAGAATTCCTCCTTCACCCATGTTCAACATTAACGGAAGATTGGGGTGGGTTAATTCACGACTTAACTCCATTCCCTTTCCTTACCTCCTTTCCCAGCCCCTTTTACCTCTCATTCCTTCCAGTGATCTCTGAAGTTTAGTATATAAGATTTCCCATTCATATTTTTATATTGAAAAAAAATTGTCTTGACTGGGGATGTTCAGTTAGTAGAGTGCCTGCCCAGTACACACAAGACCCTGGGTTTGATCTTTATCACCACACAAACAGGACTTGAGTATACATGACTATAATCTCAAGACTTAAGAAGCAGAGGAAAGATCAGAAAGTTCAAGGTGGGGCTGGGGAAATGGCTCAGTGGTTAAGAGCACCATCTGCTCTTTTAGAGGTCCTGAGTTCAAATCCTAGAAACCACATGGTGGCTCACAACTATCTGTAATGAGAAACAAATAAAGAACCTATGGTCCAGAGTGAATGGGGCCAGAGCGAGTGGGGACTGAAGCAAGAGGGACAAGAGGGAAGGGAAGGGAAGAAGATGAAAGAAAAAGAAAGAAAGAAAGAAAGAAAGAAAGAAAGAAAGAAAGAAAGAAAGAAAGAAAGAAAGGAAGGAAGGAAGGAAGGAAGGAAGGAAGGAAGGAAGGAAGGAAGGAAGGAAGGAAGAAAGGAAGGAAGGAAGGAAGGAAGGAAGGAAGAGAGAGAGAGAAAGAGAAAGAGAAAGAGAGAAAAAAGAAAGAAAGAAAGAAAGAAAGAGAGAGAGAGAGAGAGAGAGAGAGAGAGAGAGAGAGAGAGAGAGAAAGAAAGAAAGAAAGAAAGAAAGAAAGCTCAAGGTGGTCCTTGGTTACACATTTAATTTAAGACCAGCCTGGGCTACATAAAACCCAATCCTTATTTTGTTTTTGGCTTTTCAAGACAGGGCTTCTCTCTGTATCCATGGTTGTCCAGGAACTTGCTCTGTAGATCATAGTGGCTTCAAATTCAGATATCTGCCTGCCTCTGCCTCCCCAGTGCTGGCATTAAAGGCCTGGGCCACCAATGACTGGCATAAGACCCAATCTTAAAATACAAACAAACAAAAAAAACCCTTTTTAAATAAATACAAATAAAATTAACTCACATTTTATTCGATGTTTAAATATACCTGGGCAAATAATGCATGCATATCCTCTAGCAACTTAATTTCTTTTTGTTTTTGTTTGATTTTAGAGGTGGGTCCTTACCAACATGTGTGTGTAGTTTTGATCATGCTAATGTCAATATTTCCAAGTCCCTAGCTCTACGGTTATCTGCTCTGGAGGACCTTAACTCCATGATAAGGGTTACAGAATGTTCTTGGCGTGGGAAAAGGACATTCTTTAGCCACTGAACCAGGACATTTTTTTCAAAGGAGGTGATAAGTGAGCAAGTGTTTTAGGACTTGAAGTCCTTAGCCAGGTATAAAAGAGCAGGGAAGCTGGGTAGAGGGACCCAAACGGGGAAATACAAGTGAGTCTGAAAATGTTTATAGCAGTGGTTCTCAACCTTCCTAGTGCTGCAACCCTTTAATACAGTTCCTTATGTCGTGGGGACCTCCAGCCATAAGATTAGTTCCTTGATACTTCATAATTGTAATTTTCTACTGTTATGAATCATAAACATCTGGTATAAAGGATACCTGATATTCCAGTCCCACAAAGGTCAAGACCCACAGGTTAAGAACCACTGATTTAGAAAAATCTGCGTAACTGAGTACATATGATGAAATAGTACGATAGGAAGCCCATAGGATATTATGAAGAACTTTGTTTCTAAGCAAGAGAGTTCAGTTTTTATTATATAGTCAAGGCAGGAGAAACTATAGAACTATTTTCTGTAATGAATGACATATTCAAATTTCTAGTGTAGATAATTACTCTGGAAGTAGCCCTGAGGTTGAGTTTGGGGATGGCTGGACCAGCAAAACAAATGACCCCACTCAGATGGAAAGGTGGCTCTGAAGTCCAGTACAATCTATCATGCGGTGATTTGTGGACTCACACTTTTTAGCAAACAGAACCTCAGGAAAGATGTCCTGGCTGCCCTACTTGACTGAAGGAGCTGGAATCTGCACGGCTACATATCTAAATTGCTGATCTATGATAGAACTGTCAAGGGTGAGCATCAGAAACACTTTTCTAGGCTTGGTGTTGTGGTTTGCACTGCACATGTTCCTTTGTCCCCACCAACATGAGTGCTTAATTTTTATCGTATTAATGTCAATGTCTCATAGTTCCTACCTAGGTCTACCTTTACCTTTTCCCAAGAACCTAAACAATAGGGTTGCTACCTTGGATTCATTTAAACATGTGCCTGTGTTAAGATCAGTACATGAAGTTTTCAGGGTAGACATGATGGTGTCACAGATGGTGACAGAGAGCACAACTAGTGCTTTCTTGACACATGTGTTCATTCCTTCAATGATTGTTTGAGCATCATTTATACCTGAAACTGATGGAACTGTGAAAGTGTCTGTGACACCCAGAAAAGCTCTCAAGTCTGGGATCCCCAACTCAGTCTCCTCGGGCATGGATTTTACAGGTTCTCTTTCACGTTTGTGCTGACTTCACTAGTTCATAAGCCTAAAAGCATGGTGGAGCATATCTGTCCCCTCCCCCCACTCCTTCTAAAGTGAGCTCTCTTACATAATTCTTCTCGAATAGTTAAGGGACTCTAGGGAATATTATCTAAATGGATTTTCAAAGCCACGCTCTCAACATTTCACATCAAAAGAAATAAAAGTAATTGTTGGAATAACAATGAAAATCTTTCTGCCACTGCACAAAAGAGGAACCATTACCAGGTTGAGAAAGAATCCATTAATGGATGTTAACATCATGGATAGGAGTAATTTCCAAAGAATTTATGGTTGATACTTTACAAAACCAGTGCTCTAAAAGTTGCTCCATTTTATTTACTACACCCTCATGGGTGTGATATTATGACAAGAATGTTAATGATTTTTAAAATTCTGAGATGATGCCTATTTACATAACTATTAGGGAGTACGGGATTCTATACCATTCATCTGATCCATTCAGTTACTTTGTGTGATGCCGGCAAAACAGAGATGAGAAAACCTCTAAAAGGGGGGAAAAAGGTTTTCTCTAAGAGGAATCTTCCAAGCTGTCAATGTTGTGGAGCAGTCAGGGAGAGCAGAAACTACTGTCGGTATAAGAGCAGCACTGCAGAAGTACACAAGTTACTGCAAGTGTTTAGAGAAGGAGTGATGGGGGAGAGGTGGAAAGCCAGAGAAGACTTCCGGAAGAGCGTCTGAAGCTGTGATGTCCTTGTCGTCATAGTTGCCGCCACTGCAGCCGCCTCCTCCTATCTCTTCTTCCTCTTCTTTGTTGTTGTCATTATTGTTTTGGTTTGGTTTTTATTTTTGAGACAGGGTTTCTCTGTGTAGCTCTAGTTGTCTGGAACTCACTCTGTAGACCAGGTTGGCCTCAAACTCAGAGACTGGCCTGCCTCTGCCTCCCAAGTGTTAGGATTAAAGGTGTGCACCATCACTGTCCGGCTTGATTGTCACTTCTTAAGGAGAAAAATAGGAGGGAGCAAGTTGAAGGGCATCTTTCAGAGTTCTTAGGTCTGAACCACAGAGGTCAACATTAACTGCTTAAAGAGTAGAGAAATGATGTTAAGCCACTCAGTAATGTTCCAGAGTAACAAAAATAAAAATAAAAAGACTCCAATATCCACACAACCAGGAGCAGCTCCCAAAATCCTGTCTGGTGAAGATGCCATGGAAGTGCCCCTGGCTGTGGACATCAAATAGCAACCAGCCCCTGACCTCAGAAATTCAGTCTTGTTGCTGCTGCTAACACCACCCACCATCAGAGGGCGCTGTTCTCTGCTCTTCTTTCTTCTGTGTATTGCTGGCCGTGGAATCAAAGTTGGGGCTGTAACTGCAGGCTTTTCCATCTGCACCCCAGTTCCCAAATAAGGACTCAGAGGCTTATGTTTTATTAATAAATGCCTTAAGCTAGGCTTGTCCCCCAACCAGCTCATAACTCGCTCTCAGAATGCGCTCACCAGGTTGGCTCCCTTCTAGTTACCTCACTTCGCGATCACTCCAAGTTAAACACAGAAAGGTAATGATTCAAAGCTGGAATCTATATATGAAAGAAAAGACGTGGTGTTTGTCTTTCTAGACCTAGCTAGAAATTGTTAGTCAATTTTTTCCACTTCTATCCATTCACCTTCAACTGTCATAATTTCTATTTTAAACTATATCATTACTACTACTACTACTACTACTACATGTGGGCACACGTGCCATGGCATGCATGTGGCGATCAGAGGGAAATCTAGGAGGGCTCTCCTTCCACCGTTATGGGGGTTCCAGAACATCAGGCTTGCACAGCAAGCATACTTACCCAGAGCCATCGTACCAGCCCTCAGATTTCATCATTTCATTTTTATTTATAGCCAAATAGAAATATGTTGTGCATAAGTACCACGCTTATCCACTCGTCAGTGGGTGGATATCTGCGCTGATCCTGTGTTCTACCGTTATGAACAGAGCAGCAATGAACACAGAGGAGCAAATACCTCTGTGATAGGGTGTGTGCTCCTTTGAGAATGTGTGCAGGAGTGATATAGCTGGTTCATGTGATGCTTCTAGTTCGAGTTTTTAGAGAAACTTCGACACAGATTTTCAAAGTGGCTGGCCTACACTGCCACCAACAATGTGTAAGTCCCCTCATAGTCACACTGGCACTTACTGCCATTCTTATTGTTGTTGATGATGAACATTCTGACTTTTGCCATATGGAATCACAAGTAGTTTTAATCTGCATTTCACTGATGGATAAGGGTGTTTGTTGAACACTTTTTAAAGTACTCACTAGTCATTTATATTTCTTCTTTTGAGAACTCTATTCATTTCTATAACTAATTTTTAGTTGGGTTGTTTGTTTAGGTTTGGGGGGAGGGCTTTTGAGTGTGTGTGTGTGTGTGTGTGTGTGTGTGTGTGTGTGCTTGTGTGTTGGTCAGTAACCATGCCGGGAAGATTGGTAAGGTAGAGCAGGTTGAGACCCAGAGACTTAGGTGACTCCCCGCTCCCTGCCTGAAAAGGAACGGTGACCTGTGGTCACATAGGCCCACAACAGCGTTCTCCGTGCTAATGAGGTATCTAGAGGCCAGGAGGGCTAGGTCAATAAGCTTCCCTTCCCAGACATTCCTCCCTGCAAAAGGTATTTAATCTCAGGTCCACACAGAGAAGTAGGTATAGTTCAGCATGTATCCATTTTCCACCACAAACAGCCAATAAGCAATTTGGACTGTCTCTTTCATCAAGGTCTGCTGTGGAGAGGCACAAAGACGACATTCCACTACAGAGCCATAGCTTAACTCCCTCACATAAGGCCTCTCTGCACTTCCAGCCTGTGTCCACCAAGCTAAGGATAATCACCGTACAGGTAAGCCGGTGCTCCCCTTTCCTAGTACCGGGCTAGACTCTGTCCCAGCCTGCAGGCCCCCAACTCTGTTCTTGCCTCTTCCACAACTCCCAGTGGTGCCTAGATGTCCAAGAACCTGAGAACTCCATCGACAGGGGCCTCATCACAGGCCCAGGGACCCCTGACCTGGCTCTGGCTTTCTCACATCTCAGACTGTACTTTCCGACCCACAGAGTGGTGTGCCAGAGGCTGTGCCCAGCTGCAGGGCAGATGAGGACTGACGTGTGTGTGTGTGTGTGTGTGTGTGTGTGTGTGTGTGTGTGTGTGTAAACTATATGTGTATAGGTTCCTGGAGAGCAGGAGAGGGTTTCAGATACCCTGGAACTGAGGATACAGGCAATTGTGAGCAGTCCAGTGTGGGGATTGAGAGCTGAACTTGGGTCATCTGGAATAACCACTAAGCCATCTCTCCAGTCCTGATATTTCGGTATTTTACTTCTTTGTGTGTTCTCAAAACTAACCTCTGTCAGATGTTTAGCTGGCCAAGATTTTTGACCCTTATGTATGTTGCCGCTTTACTTGACAGTTTTCTTACTGCACAGAGTTCCTTTGTTTTATGAGATCCCTTTATCAAGTGTTGGCCTTATTTCCTGAGTGACCATAGTCCTATTCAGAAAGTCCTTTCCTACACCTATATGTCGAAGTGTACACCCTAATTTTCCCTTCAGGCTTCAGAGTATCAGGTCTGATGTTGGGGTCCTTGAACCATTCAGAGTTTTGTGCAGAGTGAGAGCGGATTTGATTTCGTTCTTATACATGCTGATACACAGGTTTCTCAGAGCCATTTCTTGAAGATACTGTCTTTTCCCAGTTATTACTTTTAGAATATTAGTTAAAAATCAGCTATCTGTGGGGTCATGGACTTACATGTGTTCATTATTCCACTTTATAAGAATAGATCTGTCTTGTGTCAGTCCATAATGTCTCTATTATTATAGCTCTGTAGTATAACTTGAAATCAGGTATGACCATACCTTGTGCAGTATTATTTTTGTTGAGGATTACTTGGTCTTTTGTGCTTCCATATAGGTTTTAAGATTGCTTTCCCTATGTCTCTAAAGAATGGCTCTAGAATTTTGATTGGGATCTCATTAAATCTACAGATACCTTTGCCTAGGAGGAACATTTTTGCAATATTAGTTCTTCTGATTCATGAGCATTCGAGGCTTTTTTATCTTCTAATGCCTTTTGTTTATCATTCTTCAGTGTCTGAAAGTTTTCAATGTAAAGGTATTTATTTATAATGAAGGACACAATATTTATTCCCAAGTATATGTGTGTGTGTGCTGTGTGTATGGTGTGTGGTGTCTGTGGTGTGTGATGTGTGTGGTGTACAGTGTATGGTGTGTGTAGTGTGTGTGTCTCTGTGTGTGTGTGTGTCTCTCTCTCTCTCTCTCTCTCTCTCTCTCTCTCTCTCTCTCTCTCTGTGTGTGTGTGTGTGTGTGTGTTGTAAATGGGATTGCTTCCCTGGTTTCTTTCACAGCACCTGGATCATCTGGCTACAGGAAGTCCATGCAGCACCTATGTCACTTAGATCCAGGAAGTCTGACTTTACTGTCACTTAAGTGGTTTGCTTCTCGTGATGAGTCCTGCAGTCCTCCTGTGAACAGTGTGTTAGCTCTGCTCCTCACCAAGCAGAGTTGGGATTCCACTATATTTGTGCACATTAGACAGTCTAAACTAATTACAATTGACTGAGGAGTTGTAGTCATCATTGGTTTTTTTTCCTTTCTACATCTTTAAAATGTGTTTCAAGATCACCATTTACAAGGTCTGCTCCAAGGGGAGAGGAGCACTTTTGAGAGAGATTGTCTAGGGAATGGAATAGTTTGCAAGTAAGTCCATTGCTCCTCTGTATGCTCAGGTATTTTAAAGCCTTTTTTTTTTCATTACAAAAATAGTCCAAATAGCATGGAAATAGAAAGCAGAGTATGACAGGCACTGGTATATTTATCACCCAGAGTCAAGCAATGGTAGCTATCATTTTGCTATATTCATTTTATCTCTGTGTATACATGGATCTTTTTCCTTGAGCCATTTAAAACTGAATTATGCATTTCAAACACCTAAAAATGGTGGCATATCCACACGGAGCAGGAGTGATTCATGACACTGGCCACACATGTGGCAGAGGATGGCCTTGTTGATCATCAGTGGAAGGAGAGAACCTTGGGTCTGAGGATGTTCCCAGTGTAGGGGAATGATAGGGCAGGAGGATGGGAGAGGGTGGATGGGGGGCACCCTCATAGAGGCAGGGGAGGAGGGTATGGGATAGGGGGTTCCTGAAGGGGAAACCTGGAAAGGGTAAAACATTTGAAATGTAAATAAATATCTAATCAAAAAGAAAAAATGGAGGTATATCACTATACAAATCCATAATTTTATTAGTATACCTAAAAATTAGCAATACATTTCTAAGGCTATATTTAATATTAGCACATGTTCAGACTTCCTTAATTGTCCAAGTACCGTTGGTTAGTGTACTGAGTTAGTGGAGACAGTATCAGCAGTCCCAGGATGCTCCAGGGCAGGATTTCTCAGTGACATGACTGACATTCTGGATAGTTCTTGGCTATAGAGGCAGGCTTCTTCTGCATTGTAGGAGGTTTCGATGGATCCCCAGCTTTTGCCTATTAGCTTCCGCTTGCACTTCCACCTCAAGTGTAGTAACTAAAAATATCTTCAGATATTGCTCCAC